>NW_010333968.1:90131-138017 GCF_000700745.2 Antrostomus carolinensis
TGGGGTGGGAAGGGACCTAAAAGCTCACCCATTTCCACCCCCCCTGCCAGCAGCAGGGACACCTTCCACTAGACCAGGTTGCTCAAAGCCTCATCCAACCTGGACTTGAGCACTTCCAGGGAGGGGGCAATGGATCTCCTTAATGGAGATTAATGGATATCTCCTTCTCTTCCACATCTAATTATCTCACTGAACAGATGATGTGCCACACGAATATGTAGGAAAGGGAAAAAACCTCACTCCTCACATCAACAGAATAGGCGTTTCCTAACAGTGACATTTAACATCTCTAGAAATACCCTGCATGAGAAATGGGGGTTACTCACAACACAGTTCTTAGTAGCAAAGGATTCTGTAATGGAGGAGGACTTGGGAAAGAACATAGAAAAATTCAGACATTATCCTTAATGAGATGTCATCAGCAACGAATGGTAACAACTGAGAACTCATTTCTTGTGTCAGAAGCCAATGTTTCACTGTTACAAGGCAGATAAGGATTTTTGCATTTGTTTCCAGCACGGTACTGTCACAAGAAGGGCTGGCAAAGTCACAGGCTGGATGCATGGGGAAGTATGAACACAATTATTCCGCTGCAGACAACTCTACTGAGATCAGTTCTGGAACGTTTTTACAATTCTGATGCTGGTGCCATGCAAGGAAAATTGATTATTTTGTAGAACTCACAAAAAATTTGAAGCAATGCACTTAAGGTTTGGCATCAGAGACAGCAATTAAATATATTTCTCCCTTCCTTCAGATTACATCTCCATCGATTCTTGGCTGAAAGAGAATTTTGGTTGGTTGGGTTTTATTCCTTCAAAAAATAAAAGTTTGAATGCCACATAAGAAAATGATGGAAGCGGTGCAGGGAGAAGTCCTACTCTAAAAGACTTAGAGAATTCTGCGGGTAGTTTATTAAAAGTAAGACCGAGGTCTAGTTCCATTAACGTACAAATATCCATGTAGAAAAGAAATAGCAACTATGAAAGGACTCTAATCAGTCAGTGCTAGGCTCAAACAGAAGCTGAATTCAGATACAGACATTATCTACTAGGACAGAGTACTAAAGGAAATAATCTGGATATTTCACTTCTCAAGGTTAAAGTAAGATGCATTCCTCAATTGATACAACCTCGGTAAGCCTTAACGATTGCACTTCATAGAGAAACCAAAGACTGAAGTTCGTGGAGTCTGTCAGTTAAGCACTCCAGCCATAGGAAAATTCAATGTATAAGAGACTAAATGTATGGGGTAGTTGAGAGGATGCATTATAATGTATTATTTTATAAGACAAATTTTCTGATGTAATGCTGGTCCCCAGATAGTCTATTCCACAGAGCTTCAGCTGGAGGGGTGAGGAGGAGATGAGCCTGGAGATAACACCCTCCTAGTCAAGGTGACCCAAAACTCAGCAGAGCAGTAAAACGGGAGGGGGGGGAGCTATTTGCTTTAGCATCTCATATCTAAGATAATATTTCCAGAGCAATCTAATCTTTAACAACTGCCTCTTCTTCTTCCAAGGCAGCTGCAAAGCAAGTCATAAAACAAATGCAGCACAGCTTGGAATTCTCTCCTACCCCCAAGCACCTGTCTGTCCCCCTGCTCTTCTTCCTTTGACAATAAATGAGGATTGTTCATGATCACTAGGCCAGAACGTGCCTCTCCGACAACCTCCCAGGCTAGCTCATCCCTAAACCAAGATAAACGTCTCTTGCATCAAAAGGCACCGTGCTATTTCTGGATGCCCTTGTGGGACTGGGCTGAGAGCATCCGCTGTTCATTTCACCCAGCCTGCAACGATGGCTGAGCAATGACCTTGGCTTGATATGAGCCAACAACCCCGAGGTGAAAGGCTCCATTGCTCACAATCCAGCAAAATGTTGCTCAGCAGTGCCTGGCGTACATTTCATAGAGTCACAGAAGGGTTTGGGCTGGAAGGGACATTTCAAGGTCACCCAGTCCATCCCCCTGCAGTGAGCAGGGACATCTTCAACCAGATCAGGCTGCTCAGAGCCCCATCCAACCTGACCTGGAATGTTTCCAGGGATGGGGCTTCTACCACCTCTCTGGGCATTTCTATTTCTACTGTTCTTCCACAGTGACCCATCTCACATAGGAGGTGACAAGTTGCTGGGGATCTCAGGTGTGACATACTTGTCTCCTCCATGTCCACGAAGGGTTTTTTGTCTTGAGCACACAAAATCCTCTGTCTGTCCTATTGCCTTGACGGATGATTTACAGTTGGCACTGGCATCAAAGACTGAAACTGGTTTTCCTGAGATTCTGTAAGGGGAGTCTGTGACCTGCAGTGTCGTGTTGTCTGCGTCCTCCTGCCTCCTGGCAGCTGCAAGCAGCACGACACATAGAGTGGCACAATAAACAGTACTGAGGGAGTTGCTTCGTCATGGGAATGTTTTTCCTCCTTACCTGTTTTTGAAGGTAGTCTTCTTCCAAAAAACAAACCCACAGCTCTTATAAAAAGGAGTAATTAGTGCTGCTTCATGTGACAGCACAGAGAGATGAAAGGAAGTATGTAGCTATTTAGTTAAAGAATATTTCAGGAGATTCTCATGCAGGGAGAGAATTACAGTTCAGCAAAATCTGATCACTCAAAACTTAACCGAAACTGAATGCCGTTTAATAAAAATGAAGCAGGCTGGGACACTGCGGGAGGAGGCTGGCTGGCTGGCTGCTGCAGGCGAGGCACCAACGTGCAACGGTGACAACTGTGATTTTTTTACTAACGGGTCAGATCTATAATTTATAAGGAATCTTCAGATTTTCTAGGGCAAAAGAGACATTTTTAGCCCATGTGAAATTAATATTCATACTCACACTTCAGCAGTTCCCAAACCTGTTTGTTTTATCTGCTATTGTTTTTAAAGAATATGGCTGAATTATTGCACCGGTGATGAATGGCAGAGCACCGACCTTCAGTGATTCCCTTACAAAATGCCAAGTCCCACAGCCCTGGATAAGGCATAAAATTCCCCCTCAAGGTGTTGTGATGGAGCATGTCCTTTAACAGAGATAAATGAAACAGGGAGCACTTCTAAGAAGCGAAAAACCCTCCCACTTCACGCCCTGCTCAAACCTTCACAGAATCCCAGAATTTCTTCAATTGGAGAAGACCTTTAAGATCATTGACTCCAACCATGAACCCAACACTGACAAGTCCCCGACTAACCCATGTCCCTCAGCACTATGTCTACACAACTCTTCACTCCCTCCAGGGATGGGGACTCCACCACTGCCCTGGGCAAACCCTTCCAATGCCTGAGAACCCTTTCAGCAAAGAAATTCTTCCTCACATCCAATCTCAACTGCCCTTGGTGCAACTTGACGCTCACTTTCCTATCAAGAACAGCAACCCCGTCTCTAGAAGTTGATGGTATTGTGTTGCTTCCACAATGCTGCAATGCTTCAACAAGAGGTTTGGCTTTGAATGGAAACTCCAGATGACACAGAGTTTGGGTGCTGCTTATCCAAGTGCATAGACCCCAAGTCCGAAGCCGTCAGGGCTGCAGTAATTCCTGTCAGCATGCATGGAGCTTGACAGACCAAGGTGACATTTCTATCTGTTTCCTCCTCTCCTGCCACCCACCAGAAAACCCCAAACCATTCAGCTGTTTCAGAGCTAGAACACCTTGGATCTCCATTTCGAATATCTCCTTTGCTGAAATAATAACAAACATTTCCACGATGCAGTTTGTCACATTGATTTATTGTTGTTCTTTTTCTTTACATGGCAGACAGACAACAGAGCTTTCAGTCTTCCAAAGCAATGTTCAGAGCCCAAGCACCCACCAGGTTATATCACATCTCCACATAGTTTATTTTTAATAAACTTCTCAGTATCAGCATTGTTATGAGAGCACTGCAGAGCTACTGGTGTCAGCCTTGCAAAATTCTACATGCAAAACCTGAGCTTTTTCCACACCCTCTCCTTGAATTTTCACAAGAACTTGTGGCATTAGTCAAGGGCAAAATTTCACGTTTCATCAGCAGGCACGGGGGAGGTTAAAAATTTGCTGCAAAACTGTGAAATTCTGCCTTGGAAAAAAAAAATGGCATACTTTCCTGAATTTACTGTGAGTAAAATATCCTCATCGTTCAGAGAAATCACACCATTTTGAACTGGTTCTTTTTTTCTGCAGGAAAAATCAACTCCCCCACCCTCCCAAAAAACCTGCATTTGTTATCTGAGGGAAAATGATGAGAAGTCTGGTGCAATAGGTTATTTCTTGTCAGTAGTGTGGATATTTTTCTGCCACAGCTTAGACCATAATGCACCCTTCAAATAGACCAGTACAACAGAAAGCTGTGTGCTGTCGTCTCTTGATTGAATAACACACATTATAAAACTTTAAAAACGGAGCATTTACAACCAGGGACATAAAGACGTGCTTTTAAAATTGCAAATACATATTTACAGGCTTGTGTGAGAAACCAGAATTTCTCTGGGAAAAATGTTCCTATATCACAATAATTTACACACTTCTCTCCTTGAGTTTGTCAGTTATTATAGTTAATACCGCTCTAAAAAAAGCAGCAAAAATAAATTGCACAAAAGTGACCTTTACTAACCTCATTGGTATGCCTTAAAGGCACTAAACTCAGCAGCATCCGTGCCAGAAACTCTGTACTTAATTTAACTTACTGTTGCTGGAAGTTGAGTGAGTCTCAGAAGAACTGATTGTTTAAAGCAGGATTTGGGCTGCGTGGTAAGAAAGCTCTTCCTCAGCAACAATCCTCATGTGACCAGTGAAAATTTATACGGTAAGCGTGATCTTCAACAAAATGCTTAACTGGGAAAATCAAGGGCGTATCATACTGGTGCTTTAAGACAGAGTATATCGGAGCTGTTTTTTATTAGCACTGTATATTCATCTTTCAGATGATCTAAATGCTGTCCAGACACACAGGGAGATAATTCCTGTTTGAAAGAACAGGGTTTACCATACTAATACTAGATGATGAGAAGAAGGAGAAAATGTGGAGAGGAAATAAAAAGAAAGATAATGTGCAAAACTAAAGTGAGCCAAAATGATTAGAGAGCTGTATGTGCACGTCAGCTTCTTGGAGATAGACATAAAGCCAGGAAACTTCATTTCTGTGCTATTTGGCCAAGATGTACCAAGCTGCCTAGCAGATTTGGATACTCACTTCCAACTAATGAATAATGAGAATCTCAGTCTTCCAAGGCTGCTATGAAAAATTTCAGCCTTTGTTTAGAATTAGTACATCCCATATTTCAAGAGGAAATTATTGCTAGCAAAAAGCTCAGGAGGGGACAAACTCTGTTTGAGACTCTCCACTCCAGGAAAGAGAGAGCAGCCAGCAATGGCACGAGCTCTCCCCACAAAGCTGGCATCTCAGTGGTCCCACAGTCTTGAACTGGAAGCATCACTTCCAACACATGTAGCTTTTTATGGCTCATCTATTTCTCAGCATCTCAACCTTCCCCCAAACCACAATTGCACTTAGAAAGCCTCTAATAAGGGTTTATAAAAAAAAAAATCTGTTGGTAGATAATACAAGATCCTAAAGATCTTTTCTTTCCAACTCAAACAACATGAAGCTAAAACTTCTTCACGGTGAACAAACCCCATGTTTTCATTTAAAGCTTTTTGTATTCATTTTGAACAATTTGATTTTCATCAAAACTATAAAAAATTAACTTTTCAGCAACTTCATACATATATATTAATATATATGTCATATATATAGATAGATATAGATAAAATTGATCCTTTTTTTGACTTTTTCAGGTGGTGGGAAGGAGTATCAACCGGGCACTTGTTTTTTCCCAACTAACGTGTGCATACACAGATGTGCGCTCATCTGTGTGGAGTGCAAAGACAAGGAGAGGAATAAATTGACTAAAATAAGGGGGAAACAGGACAACCGACCCCCTTGGCCTCCTTGAAAAATCCCAAACCTGGACACTACATTAGCAAGGATCCTGCAAAACTTGTCTTGACAGAAGGAACCCTTCATCTCAGAGGTGAAATCTGCAGGGGTCCGGAGAAGCGCCCTGCCAGATGATGCACCTGTGTGTGATTGTCACCGTTTTGGAGCAAGAGGTAAGAGACCTTTTTGCACTGCATGTTACCAGCTGACCTGTATATTTCTGCAACTTGTCTTTACCATCTGCCAGCTGCCTTCATGGATGTCCTCTCTACAGGACCATAGACACTAAACATGCTTCTATTGAGAGTTGCAAACACAAGCTCCATATTTAAGGAAAAAAGTTGCTGCACAGCAACATGAGTGTTCGATACTCTCACTAAAGAAATAAATCCTGACTGTCACAAGTGCCAGCCTGGCCACAAATGTAATGGCAGCTTTTGAGAAATGGATGCTTGTCCCTTTATGCAACTGGGCTATCAGTGCATTTCACAGAGATCACCTCACAGGTGGCGTAAAAAAAAAAAAAGTGGGTCCTGACATACTTTGAAAGCAACAGCATCGTGCCCGTTAAAGCTAATGGTACAAAGACAAGAGACTGGGGGACCCACGGACTTCAAATGTGGAAACCTCAGCAAAACCTACCACTCCCTTCAGGGGATTTTTGTGGGATGCCCAGTTCTTTACCCGTTAGGATGTAAAGTAGAAACTAAAATGATGTAACAGTCATTTCAGAATTTAATTGCATAGTATGTTAAACCCCTCTGTGTTCTATCAGAAAGAGGAGACTCATCAACCCTCTGAACACAGTTAATCTGCCTGCAAAGGTCTGACCATTTCTCCTTGTTACTCCACTGGCTGTTGATGTGTGGACTCCACGTGGCAGGGGACACTGAGATCACCCTCTCGCCAGCATCCCCAGTTCATCACTCCCTGGAGAAGGCAGGAGCCCTGCTCTGCACTCTCTCCCTCTCCCTCTGGAAGGAAGGATGATAGGACAGAAGCACACCATTGCTTCCAGCAGAAGAAACCGCTGTCCCTGTTATCTACAAAGGAACCGGTCTCACCTCATCTGAGAAAAAGCAGGAGAGGATAATGCTGAGGATTACTTCACCTCACCTTTTCCAGTCAAAAGTTCCTAGTGCCTGTAAATACAGAGAGAGTTGCATTTAATCAGAGTCAGCTTCAAGATGAAGTAGTCAGAGTAACTCAGCCCTGTTAGGCTGAGCTGGAAGCAGGGCAAGTCATTCAGCGAGTGCCACGCAGGAGAGATGCCCATGATTTAACTTCTGCTTGGGTTTCCCACAACTACATGGTCTACGCTGCAATTAGGGATGTTAACATTTCATTAGCAACCATTCCTGTTATTCGGGAGGTATTAAACTTCAGAATTTGACTAACTTTTCCACCAAATGTTATTTTTTGAACATATTTAACAAATAATAAATCTCAGGCTGCAGCACCTTGATTTTGCTGGCACTCATTCCCACCTTTACCTTTATACATGTAAGTGTATTCCTTAGATCTCACAGCCCTATAAAGGAGGTGACTATCTGTGTGTTACAGGTGGGGAAATGAAGGAGCTGAAGACAGAGTCTTGTTTAAAGTTAACCAACAGGAAATCAATCCAGCTTCCCCAGTAACACTGGACCACATCATTAATTTGCCCAAGCCCATGTAGCTATATAACCTGTTTCATTACACCAGTTTGTCTCACCACAACCCCAATGCATGTTTTTCTGTTATCTTGGCACTACCATTCCCATTGTAACACTGGTCTTTGAGCTTCTGGCATTCAACCAAAGCAGACAGCCATAAGACACATTCCCAGGCATATTTTTTTGTCATATTTTGGTTGAGTTAGTATTTGTTCAGCATTTACCCATTCAGCCTAAAAGATCTCAAAGCACTTTGCCTGCTACTACAATCAGATACAGACAGCACTGCATCTGAGATGGGGACAAACCCCATCCTTCCAAAAATTGCTACCATCTCCCAGAGGAGCAACACCTCTGGTTTTAAAAGCTCATAAACAGAAGAAAATGCTCTTTATATTTTCCATGAGGCTAAAGAGCTGACTCTGCCCTAACAGATCCTTTTGACCCAGAGGATATAAGTAGACATCACTAGAGAAGACCTAGTCCCTTGTGCTTGATTTAACTGAGGCTCTATCGCTGAGACAGGGCACCTTGCCCTCCCCTTCTTTATCAGTGACCAGTTACAACCAGAGAAATGACACTGTGGGTTTCCTGAGGCTCGGAAAATATCTGTAAAGGGCTTTGCACTCCTTGCCCACAGAAACACAAGACGCGTAAGCTCTCTGCGCATCCTGCGTTGCTGTACCTGGGTTGGTTGGACGTGCAGCAGAGTCTATTCCTTGCAGAAGTGGGATGCAGAGCAGCTGGATTTCTTGCGTTGTCTGGTGCTGGTGTTATGCGAAGAGGAGGAAGGACATCTACAGGCCATGCGGAGTCTGTAACTGTACAAAGAGGCAGAAGAAACTCATACACATGTGTGAGGGGACCAGGGGAAGACACGCAGACACATGCTTTAGGGCCCCACAGGGGCTATAGGAACGGTGAGAAAAAAACCTCGACTCTCCACCCACCCTGCAAGTACTGAGAGCCACTTCTGAAGGCAAAAGGAGGTTTTTTTTGCCTTGTTCTGAACTTACCCTGCTCATTTACATAAGTAGCAAACAGGCAATGTCAACTGGAAGCAACGTCCAGTGTCCCACCTGATGTCCCAGTCAGAGACCCTCCAACTGGGACAGACACAAACCCACTTACATAAAGAACAACTAGAAGAGTCACAGTTGATTTTCTCAGGACAGTCCACATCAGGTTTAAAAATACATATTTATGGAAAAGGAATTTTGCTCTATATAAGCCCAATACCACATCTGGTCGCTCTTCCCAAGGGCAAAGCCTGCAGTCCCCTTTTTGGACAATGGGTCACTGCAGTGAGTGCTGCTACTGCACCTTTATCACAGGTGATAGGTTATTTCACTTCAAATCCCAAAATGAAAGTGAAAATTAGAGATTTTAACTGACAGTATTACATCTCTGTCAACTCTGGTTTCAAGAAGAAAGCCTAAATCTACAAGTCAAAGAGAAGGACATAGAAAGGCTTATGCCCTATTCTAAATATACAGTTCAAATATGTACCCAAGCTAAACTTCCTTACACTAAAGGATTAAAAAAATTCCCTATTTGTTTTTAAATTCAGCTTCTTTTGCTGTCCTGCACATACTCGTACCGACTCGGTGCGTGCAGATGCACATCTGCTCCCCTCACACCTGTGCACCCCCAAACCTGTGGTAATTCCGTACTTACCTTGTATATGCAAATTCTTTAAAAGTGTTACCAAAACCAACTACTTACGTTCCTCCAAGGGAATATCTTTTGAAATACAATTGAATTACATAACAACATAGAATCATAGAATGGTTTGGATTGGAAGGGACCTTAAAGCTCATCCAGTTCCAACCCCCCTGCCAGCAGCAGGGACACCTTCCACTAGACCAGGTTGCTCAAAGCCTCATCCAGCCTGGCCTTCAACACTTCCAGGGAGGGGGAATCCACAACTTCCTTGGGCAATATGTCTAAGAAAAGTTTAAAGACAGGTTTTTTCTTCAGGTTCTTTTTAGAGTTCAATATACCCCCTTTAAAGGAGATTTCAGCTATTGTTTGTCCTTACATACGGATTTTGTAGTGCAGTCTAACTGCAAGTTAAGACATAAAGAAGCACAAAATTTTCCATTACAACAGAAAAACAAAACCACAGAAATTTTGAATAGCAATTCAATTATTTCCAAATTAAAATTGGTGGTTAAAATCGTCTGCCAAGGTTTTGTTATTGTTTTATGTAAATCAGACTCTCCAGCCTTTGTGAATTTAATACTGAAGCATTCATCTGGTGTGTAAGAATCAGAAAGGGGTAATGAGGAAGTCAACAAAAGTCAGATTTTGTTGTCCCATATAAGGACTGTTACCAAGGGAAACAGAAGAATATCCAAAATAAGTTTAGTTTGTTTGGCTTCAGTTCTTTCCTATAACTAGAAGACAGAAATTTTAGTTTCTTTTTATTTAGAATGTTGCCATTTAAGTAATGCTTAATGTCAGAAAATTAATTATGACTTGTAAAAGTTCTTCGATAATCAGGAACATCTGTGTGTTCTTGTGTGCAATGAGCCAATGCCTAGATCCTGTGGGAAGCTTCAAAAAAAAAAACCCCCCAAAACCTCCCTCAAATCCAGAGACTAAATATCTGAGAAAATCTGACCTGCATTTTCAGATGCACAACCCCTCTTCTCCCCAAAACAACAAGCTAAAGGGATCTTTCACCCCCTAATTTCATCTCGCTTTAAAGCTAATAGATCATCAGCTTATTATTTGCAAATTGAGGATTAGAGGAACGAGATCAAAAGGGTTTGTTTTTCTAGAGAGAAACTGCAATTAGGTCCTTAACGGAGCTCCCAGCGTTGCCTCCCCATTTGTGAACTGAAACCACCCGGCAAAGCAGCCAGGAAATCAGTGCCCTCCTCTGTGCTGCTATTAAACTAAAACAGATCGATAACTCTGATTTTCAAGAGCCCCTTTAAAGAAATGCAGGGAAATCTGGTTGTTTTAGGAGTAACTCCCCAGGTCTGCAAGGCAAGCTGATCTCAGAGGTGGTGAGGAGCTGAAACACCCCCATCGCGGGTAGGGACAGTTATTGCCATGGCTATTTTTAGCACGGTCACTTTGCACCTGCTTTCACCATCACCCATGCTGGGGTAACTGGAGACAGGCAAAAGAAAAGGAATTCTTAGACACCCTGTGCCGATGCAGCCGAGCAGCAAGGATTTTATTGGGAAGGGGCGAGGGGGCTGTAGCTCCATCACACCACTGTGACAGTCCATATCCTGGGCCAGAACCAGAGGACAGAGAGCACAGCCCATGCCACATCCAGCTCTGTCAAGTCTGTTGTTTAGGAACAGTCCTAGCTGGAAAAAGAGAGAAAAAAAGAGAGAAAGAAAGAGAGAAAGAAAGAGAGAAGAGAGAAGAAAGAGGGAAGAAAGAGGGAAGAAGAAAGAGAAAAGTAAGAGGGAAAAAGAAAGATGGGAAAAAGAAAGAGGGGAAAAGGTGGGGAAGGGGGTAAAAAAGCAGGGGGAAGGGGAGGAGAAAGAAACAGCATCAGAAAACAACCTATGCTTGCAAGAAAAAGGGCAGAGAAACCATGTTAGGCAGCAGGAAGGACTCATTTACCCTACATTTTCTCTGTCAACTAGGACTTTTAAATCAGGATAAACAGTCTTGGTAAATGTACTAGCTATACCATAAACTAAAGCTAAAGCAAAAGTTAAATGATGGGGTTTTTTTTTTACACATAGACAGGGCCTAAACCTCTCTCAACTGAAAGCACACCCCAACATCAGAGAGAGACCAATCACTGAATTTGGTGAGACTCACTGCAGTAAAAATACACTAAATCCCAGTTCTTCCAGCCTTCCACCCTTGGATCTGGAAGTGTTTTGCAGTGAGTCAGTACCATAATCCCCATTTTTTAAATACAGAACGGAGTCAGAAGGAAAGTGATTTGTCAAGGTCGCCCAGAAAATCCGCTGTCTTAAAGCAGAGGTAGGAACAAAGGCAGAGGTTCCTCTATCACGCTGCGCTACTATTCCCCAAGTTCAATTGTCTCCTGAATACTTAAGAAGTTCCACTTTATTTGCCTAAACCAAATTCCTACTTCCACACACCATCCTAGGGCACCGAGCCTCGAGATGAGTGAACCAAGCGGTTAGTAAACATGCCGGGTCCTGGTGCACACCCTTCCCACAGACATTCTCAAAACACATTTGGTATTTTTAATGCAAATCACCTTGTCCTCTGCCACACTTACGCAATGAACATTATTGCTAGTAGCCAGTTTAGTTCATTAGAAATGTCTCAGAAAAAGAAACCACGTTACTTGTGGGAATGAAGGCTGGAGGGATCTGAGATGGTTGCTGGTCACACCAGTGAAATTCAGTGGCCAAAAACTCATCACAGTATGTGATAAAACATTCAGGTTAATTTACATTCACATTTTTACCTCAATTAAAGTGTGGTTCTCTTGCAGGGCATACACTTCTATGCTCCTAATTTAAAAAAAAAAAAAACAAACAACAAACAAAAAAACAAACAACCCCCCAAAAAAAACAACCAAAACCCCAAAAACCCAAAACCAACCAACCAAAAAAACCCCCATGCATGTGGTCAAAAATTTCAGACACACACACGCTGCAACATATTTCTTAACAACAGACACGTCAGGGACATATTCTACCAGAAGTGTTTATTCCTCTTAAATAAAACAATGTCTAAGCTGACACAGACTGACTTCTAAAAGAATTGTCTGCGTGAGAAAAAAAAAAAAGATAGCGAGGTGTGGATGATTAAGCCTAAATTCCTGGCTTTGCAGAATTAGGTAAGGTAATTGTACAGGCCAGAAGGCAAGTGAGGGGGGTTCAGGGTGTGGATAAATGAGATTTCTGGGCTTTCTGCTCTCAGTAAGAACTAAAGCATCGTGTTGCTAACCCAGCTGGCATGTACTCTCTTGCACTCGCATATTGCTTAATGGGAAAGTAAATACACAAAACAAGGACTTGGAAAAACATCAAGCACCAATTACATGAACAATTTTTAAAAATATATATATTTTTTTTTTAAGTGAAACAAAATATTTAGCAGGACAAAAAGGTTTGTGGATAGAATCTTCTGGAGGATGTATGTTTTCTGCAGAAGAGTCCTACCTTTGTGTACAAAAAACAGGGGGGCAGCAGAAAGCGAAAGGACCTCACTGTGTTGTACTGCAGCTATTTCAAGACTTACGTGCATGAAAGCGGTGAAAAAGCTGGAACACGCCAGGATTTTATCTTGCAGTCACATGACACTAAAGGACACAACATAAATATGATTTTATGGTCAGGCCTTTCATGAATCTAAACTGGAAAAACCTGCTATTGAGATCCTTTGCATTCTCTGCTTTCAAGAAGATACAGAGCAGCACTCTAACCACAGCGCTTCAAAGGAGTTGGTAGCGTTCAAGTAGCGCTGCTCCTCCACAATAACTCACAAACTGTTTTGTTTCAGGCACGTGCTCTTGAGTTCAAGTTTCTTCATAGTTGACTTCATTCCACACACAGTGAAATCTTCCTTTAGATCATTATGAACTTGAGTGATGAACATCAAATCAACACTGAGAACTGTTGAAAAAAAAATCTCACCCCATCCTGACAACTCACCCGGGGGGGGCTACCTAAAATTAATGTATCAATGCCATTTTACTGAAACATCATTAGCTTTTCAAAAGCAACTAGTACTCTAAAATAGTCACTTTAAAGAAATTCAGCGCTCAGGATGGCTACTGAGCTCTGTCAGAAAATCAGTCTCCTTGATAGTACTTCAAATTGAGCTCAAAGAAATTATTAGTCACTTTAAGAAATCCTGGTCTAGGACTATAAATGTAGATGAACAGTATCACGTCAGCAATTTATCTTCCTGCCCTTTTAAAGAAGTACAGAGCTTTGTGAGAGCCAAAAGGTGAAGAATGTTGGATTAAAAATAGCAGTACTCAAATACATCTACACTGTCAAGTAATCTAATCTGATAATTTGATAAAAAGGTTGTATCTACTGAATCACATTCATGACAGAGGAAAAGAATGAGAAAACTTTATCACACAGAGGGAAGACTGGAGTTGATTTTTATTTGGCTTTATAGAGAAATGGTTGCTCCAAATGAATTCAAAATGACTGAAGCCCAGCAGAATGAGTACGATCCCTCAGTCCTGCACATCTCATTAGATAAAAAAGAAACTAGAGAACAAGATGTGCTTTTGATTTAAAAAGGTAGATGAGTGAAAGCATTTGCTGTAATTAATGGGAAATACAACTTCAGTCCAACACCAGTGACAGCGGAGTTTGCTTGCGCACCTCTGTAAAGCAGCCCAACAATGGAAGAATTCACTGATTTCTCATCTTCCTACCTCTTCCCACACTGCAATGTTTAGCAGAAAGCACAGCACCTAAATGAAATGCTATATAAATTCTACCATCAGGTCACAGTTGGAACATGACTAACTGTTACTCACACAGGATCTGCACAGGAGAGCAAGTTTGCTCCGTCTGCACTTCCAAAGCAAAGAGCAGCACTGGAGCAGTGCTGGTGCTCACGGTTCAGCACGGAACTGCAGCAAGGATAACAGACCGAGCTCTCCTCTGCTTCTACTTGCTGCCAGGCCTTCAAACACCCTTAGCATGTAGCACACTTCTGCGTTCTCAAGGAAATCATTTCCCTGAAAAAAAGTCCTCATGTTTAATTTCCCGTAGGCATTTACCTTGGCTGAGCACCGCTGCCTAAACTGCAGAAGGAATTGAGGCAGGCTCTGCTGAAACAGGACCAAATATGAGATTATTATTCTTTTTCAACTAGGGCATTACGAGTAGTGCAAGTCTCAATTCTGCTGTTCATCTGAAAGGCAGACTGAATGCTGAGCCTGTATTTCTGAAAAGTGGAACATCACCCACCGAATAATCAAAGCTGTTTCTTTTGGCAGTTTCTGGGAGTACTGTCATCCAAAACATGACTCAGAGACCCTGTTTGGCTTGTGAAACATGAAAGTCTTACAAAAAAATAAGCAGAGAGATATACACAAACAAAGTGCATGTTCCTGATTACTACACTATGTTCCACAATCTGTTTGAGCTTTGAATAAATTAGGAAAATGAAGCAGCTACCTATCTCTTAAGAAAAAGCCTCCCTCCAACTTGATGCCTGCTCAAGCTTCGAGCTGCAGTGTTTTACTGCCTTGTCTCTGGAAAAAAAAAAAGAGCAGTATTTCAATGTTCTTTTTCAAACACATGCTTTCAAAGGTAGGGAAGCAGTAGTCAGAGGTGACTCCATAGCAGTAAGGCTTCCTCTTCACTAAGAGGTTTAAAAGTAGTCTGTGGCTGAAGAGACCATGCTCCAGAGACAGAAGACAGAATGGGACCCTGATGTTCTGCTCCCGAGTTCTGCCAGTGATGTCCTATCAGACACTGGATGCTCTACCCCTCCCCCACTCTTGGTCTAATAACCTATTTGCATTTTAAACACTTGGGTGAGGACCATGGCTGGACTGCAAGTGATGAGCACAAAGTGTCTTCAGCTACAGCCGGAGTGCTACCGTGGGATTAATTTCACTCAATATCTAAGACATTACTTAAATTGCAAAGCCAAGATTCCAAAGAAAGCTCAGGAAATCAAGTCATTCATATGTAGGGTATAAAGACCTATCCTCAGTAACATTTAACATTTTTAATTGCCTTATTTAGTACATAAAATGGACCATTAGCCATACACTTAATATATCGTGTCTTTCTTAGTGTTTTATCTGCATCTTGCTCTGAAATAGAATTATTTTCCCCACCTTCCCACTCTTCCAAAAATACTGGAAGGTCCTACACGTGCCCTCTTCCATTGGAGAGCTGCTACCCACTTAAAGAGCAGCTTCACCCTAGGAATTAACATTGGTTATTAAAAAGAAAAATTCTCAAACATATAAAGATGCATCATCTGGTAAACATAACCAGGAAACAAACTATGGATATTTACTGCAAGCTGAATCTTAGCTTTTTCAAATCTCTCCAGCACTTGAATTTGTACTTTATGCCCAAGTGTTTTCTAAAGCATCTGAGTAGCCTTTAGCTTTATGCCCAAGTGTTTTCTAAAGCATCTGAGTAGCCTTTAGCTCTCAGTTCACTCTATCTTGAAGTAATTGTCTGTCCACAAAGTTTAGATGAAGCAATGGATTTTAAAAACTAGTTCAGATTATTGTGACTGTGTAGCTTTAAGAAAGTTCCCATTAAGCTTCTGCAAAATCTGTGCATCGAACTTTGGAGCATTTATCAAAATTCCAGCTACAGCTTAAAAACATCAAAAGTGATATGGTATTAATTCTACAAGTATTAATATTTTATTTTTAAATACTGTAGAGGGGTGACCCAAAATCAGCTTTGCTTTATATTGGTATCAAAGTATCTTCAGTTACTATTACGAAATTTCATGCTAGTCCCAAGAATTTCTTTCTAATTCTTGACCAGTTCAATGAAATAGAAGATGTGGAAGTTTACCTTTTTCATAATTCACTTACCACCAAAGCTCAGATCCAAACCAGCAAGCACTTGTTCAGAATCTATCCTTTAGCTCTTTTTCATCATGAATAGAAATAGAATATCCTGTGACTCACACAGATCACACATTCAATAAATAAAAGGTAGAATTAGCATGTAAGGTCTTCTCAGTTCTCCTTTTAAGGTCATTCACAAGCTATTTGTCTGCCACAGGTCATTACTTGCAATTCAGCGTCCTAGCTGAACCTGACTCCAGTGGGAGTTGGAACTGGTCCCCTAATTCTGTAAATGAAGTCACAAACTTCAGGAAGTGAAGGGAGTGCTATTCATTTCTACATTTGAAATTGAAAATTTACACATCAAATTACCAGGACCTAGTTGTCTATGACATCTCCCTACAGAAAATCACTGGGAGCTCAACTAGAAGATTTTTAAGAACTTAAGGATTACAACGCAAGACGCCAACAAAATGTAGTACCAGAAATACTTGAGCCTAAATCAACTACAGGTGGCTTACACCAAGGGCCAGGAGCTCACAAAGCAAGGCAGGGAACACCACATGCAGCGGACCTGGCTGCATCACCTGGACTGTCCTGCAATGCCTAGCCTAAGCTTGAACACATTTAAGACATTATCTGATACAAGCTGTTTTAACTTCTTCTAGCAAAGGGGATCATGAAAAGAAAAAAACAGGGGGTAAACAGAATGTGTGAGATCTCCCACCTCCACAGACCCTTCAGCATTACTGGTTTCATTAAACTGACACTGCATTTGATCTTGACCAGAACGTCAGTCAGTCTCTGTAAACAGGACAAGTTTAATTGTTTTCATTGCCTGTTTGGATGCATTTCAAGAAATGTCAGCACTTTGTGGGCATCGTTACAGCTTTATTGTTGCATTCAAATCATCAAGAGGCAGTTAGAAAAGCCATAGCAATTCAATTATGCAGATGAGATGCAATAGTAACTATAAAAGTTGTACATTTCCTATCTGTGATGAGTCACCTAGTTAGGAATGGAACTTCTTCCCTGATGATTAGCTCTCATTTTGGAATACAGATCTCCATCATACAGCACTTATCTTGAGAACTGATGCGTACAAATGTGCATGAACCATCTCAAAATGGCAACATCCTGGGACACAAAAGGATTTAATATCACAGCAAAGAAACAGTAAAGACAATGGCAACAGGATTTATGCAGCTATATTAACGAAGGAGGAAAGGAAGCTGGTTTATTTATGATCCGTTCACTGCAAGACTTCTCTAATAAATCCTTACAAGGCCATTGAAATACCGAGACTGCAGTAAGACCAAACACCAACTGGTGTTCTTTCAGTTGTCGGTGACAGATGTGAAATGACTAGTTACAGGTAAGTTCACTTCCCACCCTCAGTAACTTCAAAACTACAGGAAAATTTTTACCTTTTTTTTCATGTTTCTTAATTCTTATAAAATATCCAACTATGGGTATGCAAAACAAAATGTCTTCATTTAGGTAAATGGAGTAAAACCTAATCAATACTGAAAACTTTCACTGTGCCTGTCCTACCACCTAATTGATGTAATTGCCACTGTAAACTGCACTAAGAATTCCCCTCTTTAATCGTGGTACAACGATCAAACTGTGGTGTATGTTATCACAAAAACACTCAATGAACAAAGAACCTCTGCATCATTGTACCAGATTCTCCCTATCAGTTAAAATTCAATGAAAACTTTGTTATGGAGAGGTTAACATGTCTGGGAATGACATATCACATAAGAAAATAATCATGGAGTTCCTGGCAAAGAATCTCACTCAAACAGAAGTATTAATTTGAATAGACAACTACATAAAAATATTAACTTACTGCTGGATTTGCAATGAACGTGCCAAGAAATGGGTTATTGTAATACTGTAAATTGTAATGATTTTACATTATTTCATCCAATTGCCAGATTAATATGGACTCAGATGCTTCCAGCTCCACTGCAGGAAGCAGAATGCATTATCTTGTTGGTGGAATGCAACATTCTAAAATCCTCAGAGCCAAACCTCTTTACATCCAAGTTTAAAGTATATAAAATTAGAACATCATAATATCAGAAAAAGTTGAAATGGTGTGTGTAATTTTAATTAAAATAGATTTAAATTTATTAACTCTGTTCACAATTAAAAAAAAAAAAAAATCTAAGACTGAAGTGTTTCAGGGAACTGGGTGTAAACAACTAAAGGATGCAAGCACACTTAATTCCTTCTAGATGTACATTGTTTCATTTTTCCTGGTACATCTGGTTTCTATACAAAAGGCAAGTTTCCCACAAGTTTTTAAAAAGTTTACTTTATTGGTTACAGATATATAAAATGTGTCATGATAGTTCCATCTAGTTGGTCATTAAGTGCTTGCAACACCACAGAGACTCTTAATACATATGCAACTTATAGGATGTATTACATGCTGGAGGAGAAAAATCCCTTTTCAGTTGCTTACCTGCATGTACAGTATCTTCAGCAAGGCTACAGTGTTCAAAAGCAATGACAACCCCACTTTTATGTCAAACTGTAATTTTTAATGTTTGCATTAGAATAGTCTTTATATCACTCTCCAACAGAAGAAACAATATAACTAACAGCAAACTTTAATACAGGAACATGCTCCAAGATTAACAACCCAAAATGAAAACAAAATGAAATTAATGTAAAATGTAAATCACATATAGTACAATTGAAGTGTCCAAAACAATTTAAATAATTTTAAATATTTTATTTTTTTTTAAACTTGCTACAAATGCTTTATACAATATTTCAACATAAAAGTCCCCATAACAGAAATGTAACAAAATGGGAATGATAGTGAAAGTGAAAGTGGCACAAATTCACCAAACAAGTATTAAACTACAAATTTTAAGAGGTAGATTACTTTTTAAGTCAAGAACAAAAAATAAAAGGGGTGGCTGTATAAAGAAACTAAGTCACTTTCCATCAATTCTGTCATTAATCTTGAAAGCTATATGAACACATGACAAATGGTATTTCCATAAAAAGCTGTTACGAACAACAGACCAGTTTGTTTGTCTTAAGTTATTAGATAGAGGTGTACAACCTTTTAGAGTCATTATATATTTAACTTTCAAAATATACAGGTATGTAGTCCTGGTCTAAGCCTTCTTATCGATAAAAAGATACACTGCATTCATTATATATACGGTATTTAGAAATTGATATCAGTATTTCATTGCTATATAAAGTTTTATTTGCACATATAAATAGGAATTTGGAAAATCCATAAAACATCCAAATCAGGCTTTTCCCCATTGTATGCTGGACATCTAAAAGACTCAGAAAGTGAGGATGAGGTGAGAAGAAAAGGAAATTCTGTCGTGCCAGGTTGGCCTCTACTGATTCATTTAGACAAAAGCTTTTAAGAGACTTAATACATGATAAAAATACTTTGAGTGCAGCAACATTTGTTGTCCCTGAATCTACACTGAATTCTTGACAAAATTAAGGAACCTGCTTTGCCAAGTATACAACTGCGTATCATCATTGGCCTGTGTGCCATTGGTGAAGGTACAGACAAAACCAGGATCTGAGCAAACATGAGAGCAAAATATTTGGTTTAGTTAATCCCACTGTTTCTTTTGACAGTTTTGTGTGGGTTTTGTTTTGTTTTTAATAGTACCCTTCTCTTTTTATCTGAATCATCCTGTAGCCCAGCACGTGTGTCAGGCACGAAATAAGAAAATCTATGCCTGACACTGAATATTAGCAAGAAGCCTGCAGGCAATTTTATGATTGTGAGTCAGCTTCAGCTGGTTTCGCAAGCTTGGTGGATTTCACATCCATTGTCGTAGTGCTTATCCTAAGTTGAGCATGCAACAGCTCTACCATGTCATTAAGGGATTTTTTTTGTTTGTTTTGTTTTTACAGGAGATTCCTAGAAAATAAAAAACAAAAACTGAAGATAAATGACAAAACAAACTATTTGTGAACGGAATATGTTTACACAGATAAACTGAAAGGTGAAAAACAAATCTGGAGACAAATATTACAGGAAGTAAGCCTTAAAAAAATATTAAGATTTCCTGGAAAGAGAAGAAAACAAAACAAAACAAAAAAACCCAAACCCACAACAGTGCCTACACAGAGTAGAATCAAAGTTAGACTGTTCTGACTTTAGTGTACGGGCAAAAAAATTCTTCACACTATATACCTGATATAAAAAAAAAAAGTTGACTAGATATTCTACATTTACAAACACTATTTCAGAAACAAAAAGCAAGGATTCTTCTAGCATAACTATTCAACAAACCAGTGAAAGCTGCAAGCTGCCCAAGTAAACTAACAGTATTTGAGAGAGTCAAGGAAATCTTACCCTAGGTAAAGTGTTATTTACCCCAAATACTATTAAACAATTTCCATATGCAAAGATTTCCAAGTACTTGGTTATTTTGCTTAAGGCCAAATGATTAATTTAAATGGAAAGATGTATCATTCTGGTTTAAAATTCTACTAATCTGTTCTGGCATCATGTAAAATACAGTTTCACACATAACACTAAGCAGCTGATGAGAATAAAGTAACATGAAAATGTTTACATCCCAAGAGAACAGGCCTGGCAGACAGTTTGTGTTTCTTAAAGGCATTTTTTACACCATTAGCCTCCAAATTCCAGTAACATTTTTCTCCTTCAACACATCCTATTTTGGGTATTGACTATTTTAAGCCAAATTCCCATTTAACTCTTTGAAATAATTCTGTTATATTGAACCTTTACTTTACAAAGTATTTCCTCAAAATTTTCACCGAGGTGGTCTTCACTGGAAGACACACAAGCTCCAAACAGTTTGTATTTTGACACTTCTCAACAAATTCTGCTAGGGGACACTTGTTCTGAAGGAGGCAGCCAGTTCCTCCTCCAATATCAATTGCTTTGATTAAAAAAAATACCTTCAGCCATAAATCTGGTGTTAATCACAGCCATGCACTGCAATTAGCAAAACCAAAAGAACTCTTAATTACCAGTGAGCTTTGTGAAAGTTACTTGATAAATCAGATCCCTATTTCCAAGAATAAGAGGGCAGGAGCATGCTAATGGCAGCTATAAGGAGTTTGCAAAATATCCTATTGATTTGAGAGACTACATGAAGACGTAAGTCGGGACTCAGGCACATAGATTAAGATTTATTTTATTTATTTATTGAAGTATTACTCTTTCTTGTGATTAAAATGCTTCTTCTCAAAAAGAAATAGAACTTTAATTATAAAATTTGTTTATACTGAAACATAAAAGCATGATACTTCTAACAAATTTACATGTTCATGTAACTTTTCTTACACATCTATTTCCCTTATATTAAGTATTTAATGATCTGACTCAGTTAGTATGCACATACATTTTTGAAGTATTTGGTCATGGCTTTTTTTTTTTTATATGATATGCAGAGAATGTTTTTTATTAAAAACCAACATTGCAAGTTATTTTAGTGAGTAAAAAAACGCAGTCATCATTTTTAGCTTAGCGAACCGCCATAAACTAAATCTAGAATTATTTTGGGCCACCATATATGTTAGATATCAAATACAAGGTCAGTGTCTCCAATAACATTAAGTTTAATGACATTAAGTTTATTTGCACTCAGGTACTGACATTTTTTTTTTTCCAGAGTTCTCAATTCAGTTTATAATTAAAGACATTCTCTATACAATGTATTATTTCATAACAACATGACAAAATGCATCAAGTATGTACATCATACCTCAGCATGACTGAGTTACTTAACCACATTTTAGGAAATGCAACTTTTTTATTTATTTATTTATGAGAAACTCAAAAAAAGACCAAGAAAATTGTCAGAACAGCAAGCAACGTGTTCCTGTGTTGTTTCAACTTCCAAGTTAAATGCTTACCTGAAATCTTTCAGTTCTTGCTTTGTACTGCTTTCATCTCTTTTGTTTTCTGCTGCCTCTGCATTTGCCGCCTGCTGTAGGCTCCGTGTTATAGGTCCTCCAATCCTCTCTCGAGATTTTACAGTGAATCTGTCAGCTTTTTTCTTACTTGCCACAGCAGACTTACTTGGCAAAACAGCTTTATTATTCCTTTGTATTCTGACGTGCAATTTCCGGGATGCTTTGCTCGAGATTCCAGAGGAACTGTTCTTAGCGACCACCTTAGTTTTTTTCCCATCAACGTGGGACATTTTGGACACTCTTACAGGACTAGAGTTCCTCAATGACGAAGATGAATTTGGCTTTTTAGATCGAATGGGAGGTACAAATTTAACGTTTTGTTTTGATTTGAAGGATGCAGAGGGAAGCTGGATTTGTGCAGGTCCTGAGGTTCGTGCTCTTGTCTTGCCCAAGTGAGGCTGCATGCTTTGCATTTTGATTTCTGCGTCTGCTGTTCGCCTACGCTGGCTGTTGCCTTTTTCACTGTTTGCACTTTTTTTTGAAGAATTCTTTTTAGAGGAGGGAGAGATGGGTTTTTTGGGACAGCTATATGATGCGTGTTTATTCAAACTTCCAATGTAAGTAAACTCTCTATTACAGTAGGGGCAGATGTGAGAGTCTGACTGGGATGGATGATTTTTCAATTCTGCCTTCTGCTGGGCAGATTTCTTTTTTTGCAAGATAGCTTTCTGGACAAGTTGGTTTTTCTTTTTCAATGCACTTATTTTTAGTTTATTTGAAGACATTTTGCTAATCTCAACATTGAAATTAAGTCTTTTAGGCTGACCCACTCGTCTGAAGGCATTCTTTCCAGGGCCAGCTATAACCACCATGCCATTCTTAGGCTGCACTGTCTGTTTCAGTGGTACTGGATTTTTTTTAGGCGTGTATCTCTTTTTATCACTGGCAGAGGCACAGGCCAGTATGTGTTTGTGTAACTCAGGCATGTTATCAACACTTTTCCCACATTTTGTGCATCGAATGGCAGTAGTAAAAGTCTGTGGAATATTGTGGGTGGTGAAGTTTGTTGCAGTAACCCCAATACCCATAG
Source organism: Antrostomus carolinensis (assembly GCF_000700745.2). Taxonomy (NCBI): domain Eukaryota; kingdom Metazoa; phylum Chordata; class Aves; order Caprimulgiformes; family Caprimulgidae; genus Antrostomus; species Antrostomus carolinensis. The sequence continues at coordinate 113,161 of NW_010333968.1, forward strand.
GATTACGATGGTGATACTGAAATGGAGGTGGTTTAAAGCTTGGGTAGTGTTGATTGAGGCCCATACGAACATCTGGATCTTTAGATTTTACTCCAGAAGCCATTATTTTTATAGTAGTATAAAGCTCTTCAGAGGAATCATTTAGATCTTCATCTTCCTCCTCTTTAGAAGTTTCCAAAGAATCTTCTGACAGGCTCTGCATGTGCTCCACGTTTGCCTTACTGGGGTCAGTAAAATTCTGGGGTCTCAAAGTTCCACTTTCAAACTCATGATGCGTGCACTCTTTGTCTGGATGCAGATCCCGCTGATGCTGTTGCAAATTGCACAAAAAGGCAAATTCCTTTTTACAGACCGAGCAAACAAAGATATTTCCTACTCCATGAAGCAGAAAGCGATGTTCTGACAAGTCTGTTTTATCCCTAAAAAGCTGTACACAGAATTCACATTTGAAGGGCCATTCTTCAGCATGAATGGATAAATGCTTCGTTAGGTCTTTAATAGAAAGAAAAGGTGATTCACAGACATTGCACACAAAGCTTTTATTGAATGTTTCCTGCACTACTCCGGATTCACTTGAAGTATGAGGATCTTCTCTTGCTTTCTGTTGCTCATTTTCAGCTTCCTCCTGTTTTATTATTGGGAGAGTATTTTCAAGATTATCAGCAGAGGAAACAACAGAAGAAACTACAGAAAGAGGAGGTGGAGATGGAGATGATGAAGATGAAGAGGAGGAGAAAGAGGAGGAAGAGGAGGAGGAGGAAGACGAGGAAGAGAGTGTAGGAGGACCAGGTGAAGCAGCAGAAATAAGAGGTTCAACAGAAGGAACAGGAGATGGAGAAGGAGAAACCGTAGGTGAAAGAACTGGTAGCGGGGACTGGGTAGTAGTGTTAGAAAGTGGCGATGGACAAGAAGAAGTGTTAGTGGCACTGGCAGAGACATCTGGAATTGGTAACGGCATTGTCGGGAGAAGGGGAGGAGGTGACGTAGCAACTGTTAACACAGGTGGGCAGGGCGGTGGGGAAGGAGGATTGGTTGGTGTTAACAAAGGAGGCAGCTGGCACATGGAAGGTACAGCAGATGCCTGTGGCACAGGGGGAACAGAGGAACTAAGGGGCTGAGCGTCAACAGAAGATGATGCAGACAGACTGGGATCCGTGTCGGGTTCTGCCTGAGGCTCCAGGGATTTGCTTGGGCTCGCACTCCTGTTTACACCAAGTGTGCTGTCTGTGGCTGTGTCCGTTCCGTTATACTCATTCAGCAGAACCTTCTGTAACATGCAAGTAGTTGGTTTCTTCTTTTTAACACCACTACAGGTTGCCTGTACAGAATTCTCTTTGTATTCCCTAATTTCAGCATCGCTGCAAGGCTTCTTATGCACACTTAAGTCTAAAACAGATTCCCAGGGAACCTGATTCTTATTTTTGACATCAGACCTTTGTTTCACACCACTAGATAAATCCAGTGGCTGCTGGTTGCACACACTGCCAAAAGAAGGAGCTGCTGTCCAGTCTTTTGATATTTTATAGTCTTCAAAGCAGAGAGGACTCAGAGTCTCTTTTTCCTCCCTTCCAGTCAAGCTCCAAGCAGGTGAGTTGCTGTGGCTTTCTAACTTTGGCATTTTTGAACTCCGAATATTATCATTCCACATAGTTTTTCCCTCACCTGATTTGACAAAGTCTCGAAGTACTGGACTGTGCTGTGGAGAACTGGGAGGAGAGCTGGTCCTTCTTTTAAATCTACTGGATACTGGAGGCAAAATAGGCAATGATGTAACAGAAGGTCCTAGTTTAGGGATTTCACTTGACGGAGTTATCTTCTTACTGTCCTGTGTCTGAAGAAGCTGTTTTAATTTTGATGACAAATAAACACCTTTCTCTTTATGAAAAGGTACGCTTTCTGTTGAAATGCTAAGAGGAAGGTTTAAAGAACTAGTTGGAGTTATGGGTTCTGGGTCTATTTCAGTTTTTATTTTTGGTACAAGAGGAGGGCTGGCAGTTCTCCTCTTTTTGGATTCATTGCTCCCACTGCTAGAGGGTTCCTTGGGAGCTTCATTCACATGTGTTTGTGTAACCTTTAAATTTGAGGAGATTTCCACTGTGACTGGACTGATTATACAATTTAGTCCATACAAGTCTGCAGAGTTGGACTCCATCTGAATCACATCACAATTGCTTGTGCTGCTGTTGGACTGAATTTTACCATCAATATAATAATTTAAATTTTCAGAGATATTGCTGGAAATATCCATAATATAGACATCATCTACTTCACCCTCCTCTTCTATTTCTGTACTTGCTATATATACATTCTGGACCGGTGGGGCCTGCTCTGTCTGAAGCGGTGGCTCTTCAGTAAAGAATCCTTTTCTTCTAACACCTTTGGGAATAAGATGACGCTCATGAACCCTTCGCTGATGCCTCCGCATGTTGGTGTGAGTTCCAAAAACCTTTTTGCAGTATTTGCATGGATGCAATTCTTTGGGCTCCTTATTTTCCTCAGCAAAAGCAGAGTTTGACATTTCTTGGGAAACTTTCTCAGAATCCAAGACAGAGTCTTGCACAAGACCAGAAATGTTCAAGTCATCTTTAAGACCATCGTCCACAATTACCTGGTTATCAGCAACGTTCTCCAAGTGTTGTGATGATGTTAGTGTTAAGAACGGTTTCCTTTTCGGCCCTGCCTCATGGCGTCGCTCATGTCTTCGCCTGTTAATCTGAGTACCAAAAGCTTTCCCACAATATCGACACTTGAAAGCATGGTTAACAGTAGATATATGGATGTGCATGTGGCGTTCAAGTCCTTGCTTTGTTGTAAATTTCCTCTCACAATGCTGACAGGGAAACATGAACGTTTCCTGAACGTCACCATTTGATTCACCTCTCGCTTTTGGAATTTTCACAACAAGCTTTTTCTTTGGAGAGCTTTCTGGAGATTCTTCTGACGTACTCTTTTGCTCTTCCATAGAGTCTAACTTTTCTTCACATATCAAAGGCATTTCAGCATTTTCTTTAGGCATATTGGCATCTTCTATCTCCTCTTCATCTTCCTCCTCTTCATCATCCTCTTCATCATCATCATCTAAATCATCTGATGCACAGTTCATTGCTTCTCCTTGTTTATCTTCAGTTACCATCTGTGGTTCACTGGTAGGACTGGGGATCACCAGCTTTGGAAGTACATCTTGATTTACCATTTCCTGAATCACAGCTGTTTGTTCCAGGGACAGTACAGCAGAAACAGAAGGCGTTTCATCTTCTTCTTTATGACCTGACACACAAAGTATGAAAAGAAAAGCATGAGACATTTTTACCAAACACTTCAAAGCATGCTACATCTTCCTTCTACCTTTTCCTCTAACACAACATATCCAATATTTAGGACCCAACACAATACCACTACTTCTCACTGTTGTGATTCAGTACTGAGGGTAAAACTGTATTCAGAAATTTCCTTTCTGGAACTTCAGCAAAACGTAGGCAACTGCCTGTACTTAACAGAGAATCTTGGGATTGAACATTGTGGCCAAGAAAACCAAAACAGTCTCACAAGTATCAGAACATTTCAAGGTAGACTTCAAAACACTTCAGAAACCTTCCAAAAAACTTTCAGACTTTTCTTACAGCAAGTAAGTGTCAGGAAAGTACTGAAATACATGAAGTATATAGGAAGTCTGTCAAGCAAATTTTGAATTCTGACCATTTTCCCCAAATTATTAACAATAATCTGGATTTGTACTGTAATGCAGAGCAAGGTGTACCTTGTACCTGGCATAGTACTCGTCATTCTTTGTATTAGATTTCCTTTTAGCCATTGCTGGAATGGCTATTTCCTATGCTTTTGAATGAAAGCCTGCATGCATCCCTCTTATTGGTGTGAATGGATTTTTTATTCACACCTCTGCACGCGAGTTTTACCTGTCTGCTGTCACATAAATAAATCCATTGCTGACGAAAGGAACTTTGCTGCCAATTCACACAATGTTGCATAAGTGGTTACACATACAGAGCAAGAAGTTCCTTTCCATTCCCTGGCTGGGATTAAGATGGCTGGAACAGTGGTGCATGTGGTGTGCAAGCAGAAGGGACAACAGAGTGAAGGAATGGAAGAGTTACGGGTGAAAAGAAGTTCAAGCAAAGAAGCTTGAAAGAAATCTGTACCTATACAGAGCTTTAAACATTATCAGTTATGCTCACAGCACTGGCAAGTTTTACATCCTTGTAAAACAGACAAAAATCTACGTGTTTAACATCTCTTTCAGGCATTTTTACCCACATACTCTGTGAAAAAAGGCTGGGTCAATTTATAAACAACATTTGCAGGTATTCTTTAGGACAAACAGCATGTTTAGCTAGTCGGTGCATTAACACTGTAGTTTTTTCCCCTTGACAAAGAGTTCTGTTAAATAGCAATAAATAATGACTGTGTAACTAGGCTCAAAATACATTATTTTAGAATAAGGACTTTTCTCTGATCTGGCATTCTAAGGAGTTTGGATTTATGTCTAAATTTTACAGTACATTAGTTTTTCCTGCATGTTTAATGATGTACTTCTGATATCCAAGTCCCTTACTAATAAAAAAGTTGGGGCAAACAGTATAAGCATGTTCTCTTTGCTATGCTAACATATCAAACATGACAAAAAGTGTCCTTTGATTCAAAAAGATAGTTAGAAGAAGAAAAAAATCAGATACTTGAGAACTCACCCTCTTTAGCATCCCTCATATCTGCAGAAGTAGAATCCAAATCAGCCTTTTTCTGTTTTGTATCAGCTGCCTTCTTCCCCTTGTTTTTACCTTCCTGAGTCTTTTTCTTTCCTGGGGGGAAAAAACCCATCATTTATTATTCCTGTTCAACTATTTTTATTTTTCATCTCTGAGTGGCAGAATTAAAACACCCAGCTTTGGAATACAACACCCTTCTGTAAAAATCCTATTTTCCTGAGGAATACAAATGACAAACCAGTAAAAAAGACAGCATTCAGATAAAGCAATAGTCTCTTGAACCCAGAAGAAATTAAAAGTAAAGATAATGTTTTTCTAAAAACCTGACTCAAAAATACTTTGCTCACTTTCAAAGCAAGAACAGACTATAATCAAAATGTATTAACAAGCTCACATCATATAGTTACCCAGTACTTTCATATGCCTATTAAATTACTATATCTTATATAAGTATATGGAAAATACTAAATTTCTTCATTTACTATTAATCCTTAATGTTAATTGGAAGACCTTATGAAGCAGAAACTCATAGAGGCTTCTCTACTTGTATGAACATTCTGAATAATGACTTGAAGACAATTATAATAAAAGCAGTGAAGTAATAACATTATGATAAGACTAAAAGCAGCATGACCTTGACCAACAAGGCAAAAACAGTAAAACCAAATGAGATGGAACTGGGTAACAGTAAAATATAAAGGTATTTATTTCATCATGACCACTGACACAAACAAGTTCGCGAATGCTGTCTGTTAGCAAAATTAAGAAGCATGTATTAGTTGCACTGGATGATGAACACAGTGAAGATTAAGGCAAAATGGTATTATGCAAAGACCTAATCAGTGACCCAAATGAAAATCTCATTTACCAATGCACTACAAAGTTATACTGCTATTTTTTCTATTAATCTTAAAGATTCGGTCCTATAATATATTGAAATTATGATAAGGACTGTGCAATAACATATGAAACTTGAAGATCTTCCAATTCAATCCATTGCAAAGACCATATTCTCCATACAGAATGGTTATTTCACATATGACACTGTGGTTGAGACACCAGTCTCCTCTGGAACATCACACTTCTACACATCACCTTTTAGGAACAAGAATCATCCAGAACCAGCAATCTAAATCTCTCCTTTGCACCTTCTAACACACAAAATACTACTTTTTAACACACTGACCCTTCCCTCTAATCAGAATTGTGCATCATAGCCCTAAATCCATTTCTTATTTAGAAGCACATTCTTCCAACTCACGATCCTGTCAACAAATTCATCCTTTTTTTCCCCTCAAAAATATTTTTCACATCTTGAGCCAAGAAACTGAAATGTCTTTAAAAAAAAATATTCCTCTATTCAAACCAAAAATTTTACAAGTATGCACCCCCTCCAACAGAACAGCTCAGAGACAGGTCTGTCTGCTTTAAAACGAAATGCTTGTTTTTATTTGAACATTCTAGTCTATCTCAATAATTATCTGTATTTCCTCTCAAGGAGCTCAGATTTCACAGGCTCTCCCCAAACTCCGGTGTGTTTTAGTTTCATGTATGTAATTATCCTTCCCCCCCCCTTATTCTAATTTAACAGTTTTTAGTCTGAGAAACTGACCATAGTCACTCAGAATGAATTTTTATCACCTTTGGAAAGTACACATACACCCTTCCTAAAGTGAATTGGCAATTATCTCATAATATCCTCAAATATTGTAACAATCTCTGTGTCTAAATCTGCCATAATGAACCAGCATTGGTTTATCTGACAACACAATATTAAACTGTATTTTATACCTGCAAGTTGTCACGAGATTCAGTGTATATTTTAGTGTTCACAGAGGCGTAAGGAGTTCAGCACATCCTTACCTGACAGGCTATTGAATGTCCAATTTGAACATAATTTTATATCATCAGCATCTCTAACGGTTGTAATTAAAACTGGTAGTACCCAGATCTGAGTATGAAAGATTTCAAACAAGTTTCCAGCAATATCTAAGACACCTGAAATCCCTCTGGATACGTACAGTACCACAATCAACCAGCAGTACCATTTCTAGGGAAAAGGTCTCCATGTAAAATTTTGATACATTCATAAAGCACCAAACATGCATCACAATACACCTTAGTAACACAATTAAAAAATGTATTTAATTGCTAGAAGGCTTTAAGAGATATTGACTGCTTTGTAGACTGCTTATCAGTTGAAGACTAACATCAGTATCTTGACTTAAATGATAAAATTCTAGATTCAGCTCTCACCTCTACAGGTGAGACTAGGAAAAAGAAGGAGAAGACTGGTCCACAGGCCCCTCTCATTTCCACCAAACTCGGCCACAGTTAGAGACAATATTTCACTAGATGGTGCAGCATATGATGGTATTGCAGATGAAGACACTAGGCAATCCTACACCTAGTTCTACAGCAACACTGAATTTCACAGCATAATGACAGTTTACTGAAAAAGCCTTCAAACCAAGACCAAATTAATTCTTTCTTAAAACAAGAAACAAAATCACTCATAAGTGCTAAAGTGCTCATAGGTTTTCCAAAGTGTTGTCCATTTACAGAATATAAAATTTATAGTACCTTAAATCCAATTATCATCTGGAAAATCACTAGAACAGCAGGATTTGTACACAAAATTGAGTTACTGAAGTCCCATACTTCCTTATGCTCATGACAGAAAAAAGATGCGACCTGCTCACGATGCAACCTGCTCACTGATACAGCTGGAAATGTTTCAAGTTCTTGGCCTTTAAGCATAAACACATTTGAAGAGAAGATTCATCTAGCAGCTACTTGCCCTTACTCAGAATAGCAAGGAAAATTGCCTGCACGCATACATAATTTTAGATGCATCAGATCAATTTCTGACACATTATCAACTAGAGATACCAACTGATTTTTCATGTTTTCTTTTTACCAGCTTTAGTTTGTTCATTTTCTAGGCTGCAGCTTTCTTTGTAAAGCTTAGAAGAATCCAGTACACTCAAGCGTGGCAACGACTGTCCCAGACACACTCATTTCATGGCCCTGAATGTTCAATAGCAGATGCTCAGGAAAAGAATTTAAGAACAGAACAGAGTAATAGTGAAGTGATACTTCTTTGGTATGCTCTCCCAGTTTTCTCCCAGCTTTCACATATCTAGAGTTCAGGAACTTTTGAAGATATTTTAACAGCTTTTGATAGACCTTCCTCCATGAGTTCTCAAATGCTTTTTAAATCCAAGTAAACCTGAAAGATTTGCATCATTTTCCTCTTGCAGATTTTCAATGAAAAACTCAACCTACTATTCTAATTTAAAGGATACCAATGATCAGCCCAAGGTCTGTCCCTTAATTTTCTTACAGTTCAAGAGGTCAAGAACTAACAGAAGCCTGAGGGAGGGGAAAAATGCCTCAGAATACAGAACCTGGTGGAAGCCTGAGTATAAGTACACACGTGCACTTACCATCAGGTTCCTGAAGGGTCCTACATGGCTGCTACTGCCAGCTGGATCCTCCACTTGGTCTAAACAAGAAAGATACAGGAATGAAACACAGGGAAAGTGAAATGGAAACAATGACAAAGGAATAAATGAAGGGCAGAAATTAATATATGTGTATGTGCATTAAAAGAATTGCAAAAGGAAGATGCAAAGGAAAATGAATGAAAGAAACAGATGGAAAGTAACTACTCGTCTATAGTGACAAAGATCAAAAGAGGAATGCATCAATTTGTCTTGCAACTTCATTTTTAAATGTTTCCTTTTCCTCCCCTTTCCTTCACTCACGTTGTAGATAGATCAGCATGAGCATTATCTACCTTTACACCTTTACAATACCTGTATAATGTTTATAATGTTTAGCACAAGCATTGTAACAGGCACAGGAGAGCTCATGCTACTGCCAACATCCATATCATCAGCTGATACTTAGGCTGCAGTCCCACTGATGTCAGAGGAGTTCAGATGACAACAGAGTAAGAATTTAAAAGAGAGAAATAATCTTTATTTGACCATACTTTGTTTTATTGATCAAACCAAGCCATATCAAAACAACCTACAGTTATCTGTGCTGGTGTTTTTGCTGTTAACCAAAATACTAATGGAACTGTAAAAACACCGAGTTACTTCTGGTGGGATGGGATAAGGATACTCAGATGCCAGGAGGGAAGAAGTTAAACAGTCTTTCGATACACTTGGAGCTGAATTCTATAATTAAATATTGCTAAGTAGTACAAGATGCTATTATCTTTAATAACCTTTAAGTGCAGCACCAAACATGCTCACGGTTAAGATCATAAAGTAGGACACTCACATCTGATCTCAAACACTGCTTTGATTACTTAACAGAAATATGAAAGACAGACATTTGCCTCTCCAAAAATCTTAGGTTAATAAGTGAAAAGAATTACTGGTATGAGTCTCCAGTATTCCTTTTAAATTTGTAGTCAAGGACTAACTGCAGCCCAGTAACACCTCTACCCCACACCCCATCTGTGCTGTTGCTTCCAAGTACCACAAATACCTGCCCAAATCTCAAGTTTCCTGGAAAACAGGGGAGAAGCTACCTCAGAGACTCCTTGAGAAGTATTCTCAGAGCCCAGACAAGCGTAGCCACCTCGAAAGGGTACGGCTAGAGGGAGAAGGACAAACTGCACATCATACTCTGACAAATGCTGATCATCACACAGTTTCATGATGTGAATTAAATATAAACTTGCTAGTCAAATCCCTCCGGGACTGGTTCACATTAGTGAAAGCTTGCAACAATTCCATGCAGTAGTTGTCACTATTCTATAAATCAACTTTTGATTTTTTTTTTTTTCTTGTATTGAAAAAAAAATCAGTATTTTGGCACTGGAGAGAATGAAACGAAGATTAAGTGTATATGCAAGCTAAAAAATCCTTACAGAAAATTCAGAAGACAATTGCATGGCCATTTCCACATTATTTTGACCAATGAATTCTAAAATACTGATGTAACTTGATTTTTAATTTGAGAAACAGTTTGCTGTGCACCAGGATTTCTCTGTTCCTGTATCCAGAATACTGGCAGATGTCATGCTTTTCAAAGCAAATTCCTTAAACCTTCAGGCATCTGTGAAAATCTGCCTAATTGTTTGTTCTGGAAGACAGGCTAGAAAAAATGAATGCCTTTTACACACACAAAAAGTCATATCCAAAATAGCAGCATAAATTGCTCCAGAAAATCAAATCCAAGATGTGTTGGCTGGAGGAGCATGAAAAAATGCAGTAACATGTTGCAGTGACTTCTTAGAATCTTGTCCAACTGTGAATGTCACAGCATAAAAATGTTACAGACCTTACATATTTAATACATTAAACTGATCAAACAGTAAAGTAACTAAGCACCAAAATAAAAGGTACTGAATTCCAAGTGCCCACTATGAAGATGTGAATACTAAGGCAGTTCTTTTAACACATTTTCCTCTGTTAGCATTTAAGCATCTTTATTTTGCCTTTTTTTTTAATTCTACCATTAGCCACGGTTCATTACAGAGTGAAACCTTGTCTATAAAACCTTTCATTGTCATCTACCAGCACCTGCTCAGACAGCAGAGCCAAATCATCAACCACTTGGCTAAATAAATGGCAACATACCTGTGTGTTAAGAGCTGCCTAAAATCACTGAGAACAACTAAGACCTCTGAACATTTAGGGAAAGCTGGTAGGTATGATATGCCTGATATATAAATATATGTATATAGCAATTATTTGTATAATCATGGGGACTACAGAAACTTGCAGAAAACATGACCCACAAGGTTATGCCAATATTTTATTTAAAGATCTAAGCCAACAGCCACATTTCAAAGTATCCACTACAGGCTCATTGCATAGTTATTCATTCATTTGTGAAGAGAGGCTGCATGTTGAGCACTGCAGGCTTACACCTCCATCATATGACTGCATCAAAGAATATGTGACTCACAGCACCCACCATCTCGTAGCCTATGGTAAACGAACCATTTTAAAATAGCTGTACAAAGTTTTAAGTGATCTAGGATAGGTGAGGTTATTCCACTACATTGTTCAGAATGTCACACTGCAAATTACTGGAGAAACAGGAAGCGAGAGTAAAAATAGTTGGGGTAAGTCACAAAGCCAGTAAACACTAGGCTAGGAATAGAAAAGATTACAACCTCGAAAGAAAAAACCTCAACAATTCTGCTTTAATAAAACAAAGTTACTTAAATATTTTAACATCAACTTCCAATATTTCTTAGATAATATTACTGTTAATGCAACTATATACCAAAGTTCCTTTTAACTACTTGAATTTAGATATTGCTTTGAAACTTGATTAGAGCAAGCTTAGCTGAAAAACTCTGAAGTCTACTTCTGAACACACATATATACATTATTACCTGGGGAGGGAAAATCTTTTCAACTCAAAACCTTCCAACTTAAACCGAAACAAAACATGAAACCACTACCTACCAAATGCTTTGGGGAAAAATGCTTTTGTACTGGCAAGAAAAAATTACTGCGGAACCCAACAGGATGTCTCCCCAGACCCCAGGGCTCAGATATTCAAGTGCTGCCAGAGAACAGCTTTGGTGGTAGATTTTAATGTATTTTTTCTTCCACAGACTGAATTGCTATGAGTCAAGCCAGAAAAAGCTCTTGTTTTTATTTCATTGTTAGTGTAATATATGCTATACTAGGAGTATTTTCCAGTGTGGCCACAGAGATGCATCCCCACGCACACATAAAACCCTTGTCTAACGTCCTCTGACAAAATTCCTCCCCTAGGTAGGACAGTATTTATCTCCCTGATTCAAAACTACAGACCAAGTATGACAACATTAACCAACTTTTCCATTTTCAAGCCTAAGTCTTTCTAAAACTGAACATTAAAAAAAGATGTAAAAAGGATGCAAAAGTAGATCATTTTTATTCATATCCCAGCAATTCTAAGGGTGAAATTCAAGCCGCAGAAGGCACAGATCAATTTTGGAAACAAACACCTAATTAAAGGGGATGTAAATTAAATCTGAATGGCTACATACACAGCATCATTAAGAAGCCTATTTCAACAATGCTGTCAAGTACGTATCAAAACCTGCAGAAAAAGGCAACATTTAAATGCCTTTATTATCCTGTTTTCCTCGATCTATCATTATTACAAATAATTGGTGGGGCATTTTTCTTGCAGTACCATTATAAAGTTATCAGATCCCACTAGTTTATGTAGGTATAATTTTAGGTACTGTTAAGCAAATGAAACATTAAAATTGAAAGGAAGATATTTCAATACACCTGAAGACAGATGCACATAGATGTGTATTAAAATATGTTTGTACTAAACATTAAATATCCATTTTGCAGAAAAGAAACAGAGCAATGCATTTACAGAGACTGTTAATATGACATTTGCATAACAGATGAACTGGTTGCCATGGAAAGTGTAAGAAAATTCTGAGCTGGGCTATTTTAAACACCAATTTCTGCAAATGTTTGGCAAAGTCTCCACTTTAATGACAGCATTGAAAATCATGTTACTATATCTCACCACAAACTTCTTAAATTATATAATAATCAGTACAAGAAACGTTAGCATGGCATCACAGGGTATGCCATGCCAAACATATAGAAATGATGCAACAGTTTGCAAGAAGCAAAAGGAAATAAGTTGCCATTATACCAAGTTCTTCATCAGCCCAGAAAAGCTTAGCTGAAGCTGTTCACAAAATTCAAATTTAAAAAATCCCTGAAAAATCCTATGAGAAGGAAGCCTGTCTCAAATGTGTGGTATTGCACCAGTCCACAAAAACTGAAATAGGAATTGTCTCCAGTCTTCCTCACACACTTCTTATTTTGTAAATCAAATTACATACCATCACCCCCTGTAACAGAAAGAGGGGCAAAAAGTAGTTTATATTATATGTTTCCAGTAGTATGCCATCCACATTTGCAGCATCTCATTCAAATCCTTCATATGTTATGCCTTCTGACTAACCTGAACGTAAACCACAGGATGCCTTAAGTTTATAGACTAGAAGACTTACTCATCCATAATGACTTAAGTAGTACAGTATGTCACCTCACAATTACAAAGTGTGGCAAACAAACATCCACAGGGTTTAATTCCATGCAATTTTAACCCACACAAGAGCTGTGATAAAACAATTAAGTGTAAATAATTAAACACAGAGCTTTTATCTTAGCAAGATTTAAAAATGTTACTTCTGCGTCTATGCTGACATTTTAAAAACAAAAATAGCAGGTACAGAGTACACAAATATGTGATCAGACTTGCTCTAGAATGTCTCAATCACTCAATGTACTCGTGTATTTCTACCTCCTACCCTCACTAATAACACAACCTCCCACCATTCACTACGAATTCCTAGCAAGTTACTTGATAGCTGACCACAGCTACCAGTGATACAGCCAACTCATGACAGAAAATACGATAAACATTCTTCACTGCAGTTCCAGTCCATTAGCTTTTATTTTGCTAAATATTAAAACAAAAGAAGCAGCAAAAGAAATGACAGCTGGCATAGAGATTTTCCAGAAATAACTGTGGTTCTCTATATTTAGCCAGTTTTTATGCACAATTAAGTTAAAAATAGAGCATCTAAATTTTGTATTTAAACACACATAATTAGTCAAAATTTAAATCTCCACTTTAACAAATATGAGCTTTCACTTGAATCCAGAAAATGCTGCTTCTACAGTCACTATAGCTCTCCCTTAAATGTTTTTCTGACCCTGAAATGAAGCTACACTCAGATAATTAAGAAATAACATGCATTTTGACAGCATCATTTGCAAGATAATGCAAATGAAAGACCTCACACGACTACTTGTACCACAAAGTTAAAATGATCACTATTAGATCAGTCTGCCTTTATTTGTAATAAATAACCCAAATATTTGTTATGGCCCTATATGGATCACTAAACATTTGAGAGGGTTAGATCAAAAATATCTGAGGTTTTTAGCTAAGTTATCTTTAAAGTTAACTATTTAGGACTTGACCTGTCATTTCACTCTGCTGTTTGACAAAGCGGATGTGTTCAAATTCACTTGTGGTCATACCAATAAGTGACATTTAAAAAAAATACAGGAAAAGAAAAAGAAAAGGACTGTAGAGTCTATATGCAGACCCCAAAGCTAACACCCTTCATACACTGCTGACAGAGGCAGCGTTCTGCCATCGAGAGCAATTTTGCTCCACCACGCCAAACAACTCTCTAAAAAGGTTAGTGAGAAGTTGTGACTGTATGGAAGACCAAAAACACAGATTATCCAAACATTTGTCCAGACATGGGCTATGGCTTTACTTGGAGAATGCAGCTGTACAAGGGCTACAATTCCCAGGGAACAGGACTGCCTTTGTATCCCACCGGAGCACTAGGATTACTGTAACAGGAGTCTCCAACACTGAGGAAACAAGAGCAAAGCCTCTCACAGATGTAGGACCCAGACAGTGCTGCTACCAGCAGATTAAATCTCCCATGGATAAAATTAAACCCCTCACAATTGCTACAAGGTCACACTCAACATTTTTTATTTACATTCACTCCAATTTGTCCTCTGTTATTCCTTTTTACCCAACCAAATCCTTTTGGTTACCATACCTACAACATGTCATTTGCAAGAAATTTTTCTCTAACAAAACAGTAAAGCACTCTCAGTAAAATCATCCCCTTCTGTTGTACACTGTATTTCATTCCCCTCCTTGGTATACATTTACAGTTTTCTTTCCTTTAACGTTCTTATACTCTTATTTTTTCTTCAGTACAACTTGCAGAGATAAATCTTTACTTTGGGGGATTCAATAGGGAAAAACATATATGGCACATGCTTTTATTGAGGAAAATATTTTTTGCATGTTATCAGCAGAAAAACAATATTATCAACAACTTACTAGTAAGTAAATACATAGTGTGTTTCCATCAGAACCCATTAAAAATATTATTGCATTTTATGAACTGTGTTTCCAATCTAACAAGGAACATCTTTAACTGTTAATAAGCAGCTGCTGTCATGACATGAAAATTCTGCTTCTCGATATCTGTTAAATTTGTGAAGACTCATCTTCCAATTTCAGAGTGACAATCCAACATCATATGGCAGAGTATCACTGTAGGTCCTTTCTAATATATAAAAGTAGATAAAAGAGGGTAAACATTATGTAAACTCACAATTTTAATGTAAAATATAGTCCCCAAATAATTTTTATCTGCTAAGAAATTGTGAAAGATTTTATTAACTTTATCTGTAAAACCAAGGGCTTCGTTCATTTCAGCAGCAGCCCATTGATATTTTCTTAGAGGAGTGCTTTTCAGTTTTCTCTGATAACACAGGATACACTGAATTGTATTTCTAAAGGAACTCTTAACTGTCATGCTCCAGTTGCCAGTCAGTGCATTTCTCAAGATACAAAAGAGAGCATTACAGGACAACAGCAACACTTGTGGCACTCATGTTAACAAAACCAACAACACAAGTTACTAAATTGATAGTTTGCCCCAAATCAGACAATGGCAAACTGGTGTCTGCTTAATTTATGGAACCGAGAAAGGTCCACAGGCTCACCAAGTCACTGCAGGGAATGGCAACTTTCAATGAATGTTTTTCAAATAAAGTGAAAACAAATCCCAAACAGAGCACAGATGTATTTGTGTTCTGCTCAGTTAACTGCTACATTCAAAATTAACCTGTTTAGATCAAACTAGACTTTAATGTCATAGAATGTTTTTTTACACACATCTTTTCACTGCATAAAATGTCAACTAAAACAAAAATACAACAATGAAATGTCACTGAAAAGTAACTGGGACATTTTCATTTGCAGGCAAAGAAGCAGAAAAAACAGCTCTGGTGTATGAGAGTGGAGAGACGCGAGGCTGACACTTCACAGTTAAGGACTTGGTCGCTGTGAGAGAAGTTTCAGCACAAAGTCCACTTTGCTTTTGCAATCCCTGACAAGGGTCTGTAAGATCTGCAACACCAGACTCTCTGCTCTTGAAATAAACTTGAAATAAAACACTTTGCAGGAAAGTCAATTTTTTATTCGACTCACTGAAACTTAGTATGACCTACTCCTTGGTAAAAAGCCCAAGACAACTCAATATTTGGCAGCAATACCACACTTTTCCTTTTAAGAGCAGGACTTTGTAGCAAACGTGTGTATTTTAACATTCTGATACAAACTTACTGCTAAACAGAGGTCACCCACCACTGCAGTTCAGCTGCCTTACACCGGAGCTTACTACCTAAACACTTGGTTTCCAATTTTACTGGCACCAGCATAAGGAAGTTTGCACTGGACTTGTCTCTGAATAATGGAAAAATCAGAAAATTTACCAAAATTTATATTAATCAAATGACTTTCAGAAACAACAGGTATTTCCCATTCAACAATTAAATTGTTTCTTATAGACTGCTAAATAAAACAAGATTTGTATTTGACTAGACTCAAGGCACCTGGTTCACACTGCAAGTTAGAACAGATGTATAGCTGACTACCCACTTCCATGGCATTTTGCAGTAATAATAATCAAGATGATAGATTTTTAGCTATTATAACACTCTCACTAGAGTAACTTTATGTCAATCATCACATTAATAATACTGGCTCTTTGAAGTTCTAAAGCATTAATCATAGTCTATCAAATGCTCTTGCGGAACTCTGATATAAAGTGTGACAACAAAATTAACTCTTAGCAGCAACACTGGTAAGCTCTTAAATGCTTCTGAAGGTTTAATCCTAAATAACTTACATGCACTGGTGATCCAAGCAAGTACTGTGCTTGCTTAGCCCAGGGGAAAGAGTTTATAAACGATAAGTAAATATTTGCTAGCAAGTATCTGATGGTCAGACATTATCTAATTTCTTAGCTACAAATGTTGAAATACCAGTGAGTCTTATTTCAATAACTGTTAAACCCAAGTAAAAACTTGGAGTGCTATAACATTTCCTTGAGGAACTTGACACAGAGAGTGTAGGCCAGTGAGAATTCTTCAGAACAAAGTCATTCCTGTCAATCTGTGTAAGGCTCCCAGCTAGAATAACAAAATAAATTTGAAGGTTTGACAGATTAAAAAAATTAAATACACGCTGGTTTGACAACTGTTTTTCCTTTTTATTCACTGAGAAAATGTACTAAATAGTTAATAAGTAGAATATAAAATTACTTTGATATTTTCTGGTTTCATAATTCAGTGACATGGGAATCTTCAGAGACTTTACAAACAGGAATTGCCTCAAAGTAAGGACATCTCACAAGCAAAGAAAACAGCTCTCAGCCACACAAACACACAGAAATGGAGTCTGCATCTCTTCCCATAAATAAACCAGCTATCAAAAGCTTGTACACACATCCCTGACGTTCAGTTAAATGTGCTTGTTTACCACTGTACAATATATGACACAGGACATCTGAAGACAGGCCCTCAGGAAGATGCTCCCTGTAAGCAATTCACATAAAACAAACAGTCGAAGCAAAATTATCGTGAATTGTAATAAAAACAAGCACTAAAAAAAGTTCAGTGCCATTAAAGATACAGAATCAATATGAATAATATTTTTCAAATGGTTTTGAAAAGGTGAAGAATAAAGAGAAAGCATCTAGAGAAAGGCAATAAAATTATTAAGAGATATGGAAGATTATCATTACAATGAGAACTTCACTAAATTAAGACATGATTCAAGCTAGAGGTAAATAAAATAAGAACACACTGAAAGTCAATCACTGACTTCACCTTGTATCCACAAAAGCCAGAGTCTCCATATACAATACAAAAAATGAAGTAGGGGATTGCACAGGAGGGTAAGGAAACCATAGAGAGAGCAACAGTGTCTGGTAAACCCTTAACTTAAGGTAAGACAACCCCAAGGATTGTCTTGAAAGAAAGGATTATTCATGTGAGTAAAAGCCACCCAGATTTAAGTGAGGCAGCAAACCCCAGTACGTTAGCACAGCTCAGGCAGTCAGAACTCACCGAGTTTGCTCTCTGGTATGTTATAAGCAACAGGGACAATTCTAAATCACAAAATAGGTCATTTAAGGGAATAAAATGAAAAGCACTTGTTTCACTCTGGAAAACAGTGTCTGTCCTTCCTGTTCTGCACAAATTCATCCCCTCCTATTTCTGAACATAACCTCCAAATCTATTTATTTCAAAGCTCTTCCCTAAAATAGCAATCACCAAATTTTCTCTGCATTTAAGCAGTTCTGCGATTCAGACATTCTTAGAAAGTTTAGGAAAAGAGAAAAATCCTAATACAATAAAATATATCTGCAAAGACAGTAATATTTCAATAGAAAGTTAGTAACTTTTATTTTCAGGAAGATCAAAAAAGTATTTTCCTAGGAAAGGAGGAAAACAATTTCAAAACACACCACCTTAATTTTTAAAAAAATTAGCAGTGGAATACCAAGCTGCTTTTCCTCCAGGTCAGTCATCAGTTTCAAACTCTAGTTTCAAACCTAACCCAAATCAATAGAAAAAAAAATTGATTAAAACTGGAAAGCCGTCTGGTGCCTTATTTCACTTCTCACTGTAGGTTACGTAACTGAAGGCAGTATTAGCAAATTTGGTAGGAAATGCTGCAACTGTGGTTTAGATGTATTTTATTTTTTTAACTTGTAAAAAATAGCATGGAGAAGAATGGTTGAAAAGAGCAAAAGTATAAAGAGAAATATGGAACACTTCAGAATTTGAATAACCAAGTGATGTTTTTATTATGCTAGACAAATATATACACTTGCTCTAAGCAGAACTACGTTAGTAGCTACAAACACACCAACTTGTTACAATCATGAAGGCTGTATTGTTATTTTCAGTTAAGGACAAAAACACACAGAGTAAAGTAACAGAGAGAACATGCGAGGTGCTTGTCGTACTTGTTCTAACAAAGATCTGAATCAGCGCCGAGTCCTTACACTGCACCCCTGACCACCTTCAGATCCTTCGCTAAATTCTTCTCATTATTAGAAGTTTTGCTTTCTCAGTGGCACCCCCAGTCAGATGCTTGTGTAGACAAAGCTGGGGGACCCCGTCCTACCATCACCAGGATGTCTGACCCCACTGCTCATATGAATACCACGGCACCCTGATACCAGCGACAGTCCCACGCTGGCAAGAGAGCGCACTGACAGCACCTGTGGATTTCCATTACCAGCTGCACATGTGGAAACTTTTCAAGGGAGTGTATACACAATAGTACATCTGAGGCTTCTGAAGGAGAAACAAACATTACAGCCTTCCCTAACCCTGTAATTACAGCACGTAAGAAAACAAGATTCCTAATGTTCACATAAATATGATACAACCTAACTAAAGCAAAAACACTGATGTTGTTTGAATAACTTAGGAAATACTTGAATGTGTTAAGGCCTCGTATTTGCAAAAGTTTTTTCTTAGAAATATGGACTTTAAGGGGTCAATATATGCAATTTATTGCTGAATATATTTTTTTAATACAGATAATTTATTTTTTTACCTCTGAAATGAAGGCTTATCTTCTCCTATTCTTAAACCTGTAGGCAGGAGCAGGCTGGAATGAATCATACCAATTTCACTCTGCTGGTCAGAAAAAGCTCAGAGCAGCAGATATCATAGGAACTGGGGACGCTGCTGTATAAGGGAAGATGAGAATTTAAAGTAATGTAAGTCTCCTGTTCAGTGAGCCTCATTTTTGAAGGATAAAAGAAAATTTCTGCTGGTTAGAAGACCTCAAATACATTAAGATATTCACCAAGGAGAAGCTGCCATGAGAGATACAGTTCCCTTGACATCTCACATGCTGCTTTTTAACTGGAGTTATATAATTCTTCTTGTAGATCAGTGTGATTTTGGGAAATTGAAGTAAATTTCATTTTAGAGTTTTGTTCCACATGATCTTGTTGACCTTCTCCTTCCTCTCTGGTCTTTTCCCAGTCACTGGTTAGGAAGATTTGAAGCCTTGAGTTCCTATGTAAGTTTTTCATTAAATCTATTGGAAACAGAGCTTAGGTAAGAATATCATTTCATGATACCGTTGCTATAACATACAACTTACAGAACTTTAACATACTTCCGTAAGCTACGTTCCAATTAATACACAATCATTTTTCTCACAAGCTCTTTTCTGTTTGGAAAGAAGCTTTTAAACTTATTCCAAGTGCAAGTCTAACGAATAAATTCATATAACTTAAAAACCAGACAATCAAGGCATCATTTGGTCACGATTTCCATTTGTGATGACATCCAGATGGCAACTCAAGGCCTACCTTTCGTAAACAGGATGCATATTTGTGTGACTTTCAAGTATAGCTAATTATTTGGAAGTGAGAAGGTCTACAAAAGTATTAACAAAAAAACTCCAAGGACTTCTACGATCACAGAATTTAACCTGCTTATTTCATCTTCACATTTCCCTTTTCTGCAGCAGCAATTTCGGACTGTTTCAGCAACAGTCACACTTAAGACAAAAGAAAATCATGTACTTTTATTATGACAGCATTTATTTAGAAACTGTGATGCAAAAGCCTACGTTGCACTTTGCATTCAGACTGATATAAAACAAGACATAATAATTATATACAACAGATGATAATTGATTCATAATTCACTCACCTTAATCTCACACTATCTCTGAGACAGCATTATTTACTAAGAGTTACCCTATCATTCATGCTCTGCCTGAAATCTGATAAGAACTATGGGAAACAGCAACATGATGATAGCAACACAGCCATTTAAGGTAGGGAAGTTTTATAAGATTTATTAGCAACTGTACTACAATAAATAATCACAGGGGCTGTCCAAGATATAGGTGAGTGATTCAGGTGTTTTGCCTGCACTACAATAGAAGACTGAATTTTAAGAGGTGACACAAATGGGTTTTTTGAAGAGGTCACTTGGTTTCATGACAGGCTCCCACTCAAGTTGCCTGACGCAGCACGTGCTTTGGGTAAAATGAAATTGCAGACTTTTTCCCGCCCCCCTCTTGACAGCGTGACTTTGTACAGAGAGAAGATCTGAAAGAGGCACATGCAGTATTCATTCCAGACAATAGTATGAATTATGCCACTGGGGTTTGTTGCCTAGATAAAGCGCTAAGTGGAACACAGCTAAGACACAAATACAGCTGAACAGCACAGCATGGAATCACTACCACAGAGAAATAAGTAAGCACAGGAGAAGTAAAACATTGCCCCCTCTTCTCCCCCCTCTCCCAAAAGAAGTGGTTGGTGGTTTTTATTAAAGGCATTATTCGTTAGCATGTAGCAGAGCAAACTTTTATCCTGTGTAACATCAGTATCTTTCTTCCTCTGTGAACAGACTTTTGATCTATCACGTAATCCATGACTGAAACTGCCTAGATTATTTTCGCATTGTTTGATTACAATCTGGAGCCTACTTAGCACCTTAAAGCAGATTATAACCTGATAAAACCACTGAATATTTTTATGTATGACCACCCTTTTTTTTTTTTTTCATACTTTTATTTAATGCATGAACAGTTACTTTGTGTCTGAAGCCAGAGAATCCAAAAGTGTTCTTCTTGAAGGAAACACTCAGCTTGGATATTACTGCCTTCTATACTATCATATATAAAGAAATGCCTTGATAAGAGAAAAAAATTTCCACGCTACTCCTCTAATGGACACATGAATTCAACTGCAGAGTGAAAGCCAAGCTGTTCTCCTTTTCTCCTTCGAAAGGGAATTAATGAAAAATCTTGTGCTAAAGCATTTGATTTGAACAAATTTGCCTACAAGCTTGGCAGGCAGAACAGAAGCATTTCAAGCACAACTCGGGAGAAGCAGATGATAAATGCTTAGCAAATAAATGAAATTTCAGAAAATGCAAAAGCAACAAAAATATGTATCAGATCATTTCTCTGCTAGTTGTTCACCACGCACCAGCAGCTGCTGCCTTTTAACCATCTAGTAATCATGTCAAAGATAACAAGGGTTAGCTCTGATAAAAACCTTTGGTGCTACCCAAGTTTTTTTTTTAGGAGGAATACACCCAACTCCATGCCCTTTCATCTTACAAAATTCCTTTCTAAATCTCAAATGCACTCATCACCTTAGCAACAACATGCAATGTTTCAATGCATAAAAATAAATTAGGAAGAACTGCCTCTTTTCTTCAAGGACTCCTAAGCTGTTGTGCGCGGTAGAAGAAAGATGTAAAGGATTTATTTCAACTATGAAAACCTACGACGAAGCCAGACAGTAACTACTGAACGTTAACACCTGGGAGATGTAAAGTATTTCAAATGCAGACTCCAAGAACAAAAATAGGCAAGACATTGACCTGCTGAAGAAGCTGTGCAAGCAAAGAGCAGACGAGTTTTGAGAAACACGACTAAGGAATAAACAAGACCTCACCTTCCACAAACACGTTGAGAGAAGTTTGGTACCTGGAGGAGAACGCCAGGTGCCATCCTAAATATGCTCTAAAGGAGATTATGAACTTGTGTCAGTAATCACTTGTGAACAGAGGGCAGATCAAGGTCAAGGAAAACAGTTCAATCTGTACCTTTTGTCCAGCCTAGGACTTGGTCAGCTGCTGATTCTTAAATATCATCTCAACTTCACAGATTTACTCAGGCCAATCTCTTCTAGTGAGACAGGCTGAATTGACAGCGCTGAGGATTTATTAGGAATAAGGAGTACTCATTTCTACAATAAGGAAAGCCTTGACTGTGTGCCACATCACATTTTTAATACCTGTGAAACTGTCATCTTTTCTGGGATAATCAGAGTTTATTAAATAAACTGCAGAAACAACACTATTTGTCAAATGTCAGGTATCTTCACTGTCCCAGACAAGGCCTAAGATGCATTAAAAATTCAAAAGGATATTTGTTTTACTGAATATAGAATAATTATGAGCTACTTAATAACTGCATGTATTGATTAACTAAATTATAATACATTTCTCAAATAAGGTCTTGTCTAGTCATTTCTAAGGTATTAAACCTTATTATTTCCTGTTCTGGAAAAGGTGTTTCTAAAGGACATACTCATTCGCAGTTATTTAAACTTGGAAGTTCCTTGATTACCTTGTACTGACTCCCAGTTTTTCACATGTATAAAGTTAAGTCACAACATCCTCCCTCCCCTTTTTTATCATATACTTAGAATTATTTTTTAAAAATCACTTTTTAACCCTGCTCATCACAATTTCCTTTATTTTCCCATAAAACCTCAAGTCCAGGGCTAAGAAACTTCCATATTCAAGAGATATAGCTGAATCTGCAAAAGAAGGGTTATCAGTAGAAACCATTTTGGAATCCTAGCTGCAGCTACTGCTATCAAATCAGCAGAAAAATATTATGTTTCTTATAAGAAAATTGCTGTGAATTGCAAATATTAGCAGATGTTACCACAAATACTAAAACAACTGTGAGTAAATGTAGAGGAGTAAAAATAATTCTAATGGAACCTACTAAAAATAGAACTATAGAATTTCAAGATATGTATGCATTAGAAAAGAATAAAGCACATACTATGAATTGCCTTATCTTTTACAGCATGGACACTGGAACTTTAATCATGACTCTTCAAAGCAACTAAACACTAAGAATTTGGTCTTTCTGTTTCATGATATAAGAGTATAATTCCATAGATAAGTTATTCTTGGTTGTTCTCAAATGCTTCTTCTTCTGTATTGGGTTTGGGGTTGCTTTTTCTTGGTTTGATTGTTTTTTGTTAATATTTGTGAACCTTGGTAAGGAACTTCTGTTTCCAAAATGAAGAAAAAGACCCACAATTCCTAATTATGACAGTCTGAAATCTGTAAAATCCATAACAGTTAAAACTTTAAACCTACAAAATAGTACAAAACCAAAACCCAGGAACCTACATTAATTTACTGCTATTTTTATCTATAACTTCACAAATGCAAATAAAATTTCTATGCCATGAAAAATTACTTTAGAAATTATTCTGTCTGGCTTTTCTGACTTATAATGTAATTAAATTCTTTCAAGTTGTTTTTCTAGCCTTTCAGGTAAATCACAGGCACACAAATTCTATTTGCTGAGATAATGCACATTTAGGAACAAGTATAATACAGCCTCTAATTTTTTAAAGTGCTACTTAGATACGTGCTAAATATGCTTTTCATGACAGGCAGCAAAATAAAAATCAGTGCTTGGAATTTCAGTTTGTATTAGCTTAACCTACAAATTACTGTTCAAAAGAATAACCAATTGTGTAGTACCACTTCTCTCTCCCAGCTCCCTCTTCAATCTCTAAAATAATAAAAGTAAAAAAACCTTACATAATAACTGTTCTCCTAAATATCTTCAGCTTGTTCCCAATGCGAGTTCCACAGTCAACTGTACTACAAGATCAGGCCGTATTTAAGTTAAAAAAAAATGCACAATGATGTAATTTAAAATATTATCTCCTTTCCTTCTTTGTTTTTTCTGTAACCTTCAGGGAATTCTGAAATATACATGTTCACCTACGAGAGGAACCGATACTCTCGTGCTACAACTGTAAATACTTCCTTTTTCTATTTACTCGCTGTAAGTGATCACTTCTCCTGCAATTTTGGCCTAAAACCGTAGTCAAAATGTCAGTTATGTAAGGCCACGCGTGGAGGCACGTGGGCTCTATAAAATATTGGTACTATTAATCGTGGAAAGAAAAATAATGGATGTTTGGATCGACACAAGTATTTACAGAAAGAGTCATGTGTGTAATATTAATATACGTACTGATGTTATACACATTTGTCTTTCTGTAAATATACCCCCCCGAAATTCTTCTCCCATCCTTCCTCCGGTGCCAAACTCAGCCAAAAGCAGTCACTGCAATTTCATAAGCTACCAGATCCTAAAACCAGAACCCTAAAAACAACAAGAAATTAAAAACCCACAGAAAATAACAAAACCTTCAGTTTTCACTCGCCCCAGCGCTGGGTTGAAGTGAAAAAAAAAAAAACCCAACCCTTGATCGCAGCAGGACCCCGCTGCTCGCAACGCTCCACGCGTGACGGTTCCTGCCGGGATTTCAGCCGGACCCCACCCACACAAAGTTCCCAGCTTTAGGCCGCCCGGCCCAGGCTCGCTCGCTCGTTCGCTGCTGCGCAAAGGCCGTTCCCGAGCTCCCGGCGAGTCCCCCCGGCGCTGCCCAGCTCCGCTCGGAGACATTTTCCCCTC
>NW_010333969.1:0-720 GCF_000700745.2 Antrostomus carolinensis
TCCAAACCATTCTATGATTCTATGATAATAACAGTAGTTACATCTGGCCCTGGAAACAGTTTGTGTTCCTGTATGGCCTTCCATGGTTCAGAAGATATCAGAAGAGAGATGCAGTGTCCCCACTGTGCTGGAGGTGACCCCAGCTCCCACCACTGGATCACCTACTCCAGTGTCTGCAGTGTCTACTCTAGTGTCTACTTCCGTCCCGCTCTGCAGGGAGGTCCCTGCTGTGACCCAGAGGCTTCAGGCAGAGACAGATTGGGGAGTGCAGCCACGACCAGCTCTGCAGGAAGAGCTGTGGTGACAGTCACCTCTGGCAGGGTGAGCAATGAGCTGCAGAGAACGTGCAAACTTCAGCTCACCTGCAAAAGCACATCTTTAAGAGTGTGATAGTGTAACTGAGCTGGCAGCCAAACAAGACACAGCCACTCGCAGCACTTCCCCCCCACACACCCAAGGAATCGGGGAGAGAATTGGAGGGGAAAAGGTGAGGAGACTTGTAGGTTGAGAGAAGAACAATTTAATAATTAAAGTAAAATAAAATTTAAATAGTAAGAATAAGAAGAGTAATAATGGTAACAATTATGTGAGTGATGCCCAGTACAACAGCTCACCACTCGCTGATAATGATCCCGGAGGAGGGGAAAGGAACCTCAAAACTGAAATCACAATCCCGGAAAAATGAGCCCAAGTGATTCCCGACAGAATCCCCCCCTTTCC
>NW_010333970.1:0-1186 GCF_000700745.2 Antrostomus carolinensis
TTCCAGCTGTCCCAGTCCTGGTTTCCTACTCAGCTCTGTTCAGACAGTTCCACAGCTTCTTGTCAAGTAGATACTGTTTTGGGTTGTGAAAATTAAAAAAAAAACCCAAACAGCTTCTTTCCCTGACTGCTCTTTGCTCCAACAAGGACATCGCCCTGGCAGCCTGGCAGGGTTATGAGACAGCTCAGCGGGTGCTGGGACCCCAACATGCTCTTTGGCTGTGCTTGTGTCCAAGATCTCAACTGGGGATGAACAGCAGGACCCCACGCAGAGGCAACATCTTCCCTTTTGTTCCCCAAAAGGCTTGTTTTCACCCCAAAGGCCCAGCGCTATTCTGTAAACCCTTGGAAAATCTGGCTTCAAAGCTAAATACAGTCCTACAGAACCAGAAAGCATCTTGTTTATGAGATAACGTCTCAGCCTGCAAAAAAATAGCCAAACCCTGCTCTATTTCTGTGAGGAGAGAAGGGGGATGGCATGGCCTGGCCTCACAGCGCTCTGGGCTGACAGCCGAAAAGCTGCCTGCCTTCCCCTCGCTCGCACTGAAAGAAGCATGGCTCTACTCACCCGGCCGGGGCACGGAGGGGCTTCGGGGGCGTGAGAGCCCTTTGGGCCAGGCACTCTCTGGCTGCGATCCCCGAATGCAGGAAGGCTGGCCCAGCTGAGCTTACTTTTAGGCATGGAGAAGGGGAATTCCCCATGATGGAGGCCCCAGACAGCCTCTGCGTGGTTTTGATAAGGAGCCAGGCACCGCTTAAAGGGCTCTCCTGTGCTCTTCCTTCCAGGGGCTGCTGAGCTGTGTCAGGTATTAGTCAGCAAAAGGAAGGAGGTGGGCAGCTGTCATGGAGGTTGTGATTCACTTTTGGACAACTGGAGAACCTAGTTACATCATTCTCCTCGCCTGGTTTCTGAGCGACTTCAACTGGGTTTGCAAACATGTCGTGCTTCTCCCCAGGGAACTTGCTGCATCTCCCAAGAGGCATTGTCCTTGTCCCATGCGCCTTTCCATCCCATTCTCATCCATCTCTGGAGTCAGAACAGAATGTGTCTTCCTGGGGGAGTGGGGAAGAGCTGGCTCTGCTGGTGCATCTGGACAGGTGATGGTGTGCCATGTTAAGAAATAGAATCACAGAATCACAGACTGGTTTGGGTTGGAAGGGACCTTAAAGCTCATCCAGTTCCAACC
>NW_010333970.1:1209-3278 GCF_000700745.2 Antrostomus carolinensis
ACTAGCCCAGTTGGCTCAAAGCCTCATCCAGCCTGGCCTTGAACACTTCCAGGGAGGACCAGCCACAGCTTCTCTGGGCAACCTGTTCCAGTGTCTGACCACCCTCACAGTGAAGAATTTCTTCCTAATATCTAATCTAAACCTCCCCTCTTCCGGCTTAAACCCATTTCCCCTTGTTTTGGTATTAACTGTCCTTATGAAAAGTCCCTCCCCAGCTTTCTTGTAGGCCCCCTTCAGGTATTGGAAGGCTGCTATAAGATCTCCCCAGAGCCTTCTTTTTTTCCAGGCTGTTGAGCTGAAATCAGTAAGTTTTAAATAGAACGAACCGCTCAGAGTCAATCATTCAGTGTTAGCATGAGTAGCTAGATTTGCTGAAGCCTTAGGCCACGAGCTGTGGACTTTCACCTAGATCTGCTTTTGGCTGGAATAGAGTTAATTTTCATAGTAATTTTCCTAGTACTGCATTTTCCAGTGCTACATTTTGTCTTTAGTATGAGAATAATGTTGATAACACACTGATGTTTTAGTTGTTGCTAAGTAATGTTTATCCTAAGTCCAGGACTTTTTAGTTTCCCATGTTCTGCTAGCAAGCAGGTGCACAAAAAGCACCAACCAGGAGATAACAAGGCTACAACCATCAGCAGAAGCTGCAACTTGACAAGATAAAGACAGTTAACAGCCTGCCTGTCTGGAGACAGAGAAAGAATCCGATAGAATTAGAAGAGCCCAGACCAAAAATCATCATTGGACTAAAGAGGAGCATGAAGAACACATGAAGATCTTGAGGGGTGGGTGCGTGTAAGGGTGTAATTGCCCAGGGATTTCTTTGTTCAGGGTCCCCCTCCAGAGGCACCCAGCTCGAGGTGTTTATTTTCTGCTGTACCATCTCATTAAATAATTTTTTAAAAATAAGATTCGATGCCTGACACTCTCCTACAGGAAACCTAGGGTCAAACCTGAAGGGAGAGGAAGCGCCCAAGGGTGAGCGAGGAGTTGAGAGGGGCACCCATTGTCTCACCGGAGTCACCCGCTGCGATGGGACTCTGGTCCCAGCAGTTGAAGTCTCAGGTGGTGTGTGTCTGGCTCCTTGAATGGTGTGTGAATGCTCCAACAGTGGCCTCTCCTTTAACAGCCAGGCTTGCAGGTAGCCCCTGGCAACCGTCTACCATGATGACTGATGGTCAGAACCAAGGCTGGAACCAGCTGGTGCTGGAATAAACACCAAGGATTTAAGTGTTTCTGTTTGACAGGGGCTGATTCCACCTCCCCAGCTCCTCACCAGCAGGCACAAAGCTGTACCTGGCAGGGTCCACACTTGCCAGATGTGAACTGCGAGGCCTGAAAAGCACCTTGCTTTAGTCCAGCTGGTTTGGGTGGTGGGAGCGTGGGTGCTTGTCAGGAGGAGTGAGGAGCCACGGGGCTGGGACCTGCCTGCAGCCTGGGTACCTGGGGAAGTGGTCAGTCGATGGCATGCTCTCTCCACCTTCTAGCCAACTGCTCTTTGTGTTTCTACCTGGGGTTGCCAGCTTGGGCTGGCCCAAATGCCAAGATGAATTTCACTATGAAAACCAAAGGCTTGTTGGTCCCATTGATCCTTCCTCATTCCTTCGATCCCGCCATGCTCACAGGGGAGAAAACTCACCTGACAGCACCTGTGATTCATCAGCACACCTGTGTGGCTGTGGAGATGTGTTCATAGCTGACACTTTCACATACTCGGGGGTTTTTTATTATGGAGGGTTGGTTTCAGCATGTTCAGTGGAGGCTCCTTCACGTGAAGGCAACCTGATGGCTTCTGTGTTCCCAGCTCTGCTGCGGGAAACGGGGTGATAAGGAGCACAGGCTGCAGGTGAGGGTGGTGGAGCTCTCCTGCCCTCTGCTCCTGCTTGTTTTGGTTCAGGATGAGCTTCCTCCCTGTTGACCCCACTCAGGGGTGGGCAGGGTGGGTCTTGTGCCTTGTGCTGTCACGAGTGGCCATGCCAGGGAGCTCACCTTGGAGCAAGGCAGGAGCAGAGGGGCAGCCACAGAGTAGGCAGTGGGGGCAGCTGGGTTGGGGGGGCTGCTGGGGG
>NW_010333970.1:3382-14611 GCF_000700745.2 Antrostomus carolinensis
GAAGGGAAGCAGAAGACAGCCAGTGACGCTGTGAGAGCCGGGAGGAAGCTCCGGCCGCAGGAGGGGATTTCCAGAACATTGTGATCTGCTGCCTATGCAAATCAGGAACTCAAATTAACCTGGCAGGATGGGAGGGCTCCGGGATGGAGGGCGAGGGAGAGGCAGGGGAGGGAGGTTGGGAGGGTGGGCTGGTGGGAAAGGGAAGGAGGAAGCGTGGAAGGAGTCAGGGTAGGCGAGGGGTCAGCAGAAGGATGGAGGTGGGAGGCACTGGGCAGTGGTTGTGCTCCCCCAGACCTCCCGCAGCACCCTGCCTTCATGGGGGGTCGGAGTCACACCCTGGCTTTCCAGGGACACCGGCTGCTTTCACTTTGCTGGGTTTACCCTCTCACTGAACGAGAACTCCCTTCTCCCTCTGCCTCTGGTGTGTGAGGCAAGGTCAGTGTCACCTGCTTTGCAGGAGGAGATCACCACCTCCTGCCTTCCTCCACAGCCTCGCCATCCCCCTCTTCCCTCCTCCACAGGCAGCAGGGGATGGGTTGTGGTGGGACCTGCTGCAGCCCCACAGAGGATATACCAAGAGCTGTGGGAACTGGTCCTGGGAGCGCTCAAAGGATTTCCTTGCGTGCCTTAAGCTTTGAATTATTCAGGGTCCACATTTGCAAGATCAACAACAGGCACAGAGGGGATTTTCCCCTCTTCCTCTCTCACCAGGCCATGTCTCATCTGGTTGCAATGCCTGACAAAAGGGCTCCTCAACTGTCATCATGTCCTGGAAAGCCAGCTCCAGGGATGACGGTGTGGGGAGAGCAGCCCTGATGAGCTCACCATTTCCCCAGCCTCACCTCACCATGGACAACAGGCTGCCCAGCGAGCAGCACATGGATGTGAGGGGCAAGGCTGCTTCTTCCTGCTTTGGCTTGGGAAGAAGAGCTGAAGAAGACACCTCCACCAGCTCCGAAGTCTCAAGGCTGGATTTCTCCCCCTCAAGGGAAAAGGGAGGATGGTGGGTGGGATGGAAGTGGCTCGCTGATGTTGCAGTGTTGGGCCAAGGACTGAGACCAACATCTCGTGTGTCTCTGCACCAGATGCAGCTCCTCCCAGGGTTTGGTAGTCAAAAGGATCCGCAGTGGCCCCCGGAGCTGACTCAGAGGGAGAGGTCTGACCCTCTGCACACCAAACGCAGGCTCGTGGGGTTTTCTGGATGTCGCAACCCATGAAATCTGGCATTGCTTTGCCTGGAAGCCAGTCCTTGTCCCCATCATTGCTGGTCAATGTGCAGAACAGCCGTGTGCCCCACGCTGGTGTGTAAATCCCAGACCCCAGCAGCAGCTTCTCTGCGGCAGCCCTGAAAGCTGAAGCTTGGGTGGCCAGCACGGATCTACCTCCAGCCCTTGCCCTGCTCGCAGCCTTTCTAATTCTTCCCTTTTTTTTTGTGCCCATCATTTTGTCCTCCCCTTGTCTTCCTTCCCTTGCCTTCCTTGCACCACTTGCCTTCTTGTTGGTCGCAGAGGCAAGGTGTGAGATTTGCCACCAGCTGCCCTCGGATTGGGCTGGTTGGAGCCAGTGGATGGAGCAGAGGTGTTCCTGGAGAGCACTGCTGTGAAGTGCCTTTTCTCAAGAGACTCAGGTGCTACAGGGATGAAGCTGCTTTGTCTGAAGGGTCCATCACCTGCCCATGTATAGGGCATTTCATGGACCAAAAACGTCCTCACTTGGGGAATTTTTATTTAATTTATTGTCAGTTAACACAAACTGCTAGTGAGTGATTTGGGCATTAAACAGAACAAGTGTTCTTCCTTCCCCAGGCTTGGCTTAGACCAAACACGTTCTTTCCCATTTCTAGTCTCAGTGTTCCTTGTTTCACTGCAGGTTACACTCACTCTGTCCTAAATCCTTTGGCAAGGTGACAGGTCACGTGTAACCTTCTGGCTGCCACTTCTCTGTCCTTCTTACTGGGTTTCTTCCACTCCTCTGTGCTTCTCTGTGTCCCAGGGTCCACTTGATGCTGCCAGTCCCCAGGCTTCTCTTGGTTCACTTGGAGTCCTTCTAAAGCAATACCCCTGCCCAGTGCCTCCTCCTTCCTCACGGCTGCTTCTAACCAGAGTGGCTCATTTCTTGGGGCCTGGTGCAGATCCCTCAGGCTCTCCAGCATGGGAAGGCAGCAGGATTTTAATTCTTTTGACAGTGGGAGATGCATTTACCATGATGCAAGACACCAAACTGGAGCAAATCTCCAAACAGGAGCTGGCTGCAAATTCATCAACCTCTGCAAGAAAGCATTGGGGTAAGAAAGGAGGAGAAAATGCCTCAGGTGCTGAATGAGTCCCAGAAGCCACCTTGTGCTTTGCAAGATGCTGTCACCCTCCTGGCATTGCCCTCAGGGTGGGCAGCTCTGCTGAGCTCAGTCCATTTTGTGGTTCTCCCTCGTAGGGCATCCCACCATGAGCAGCCCCAGGTGTGCTGCCAACCCCAGCAACATGGGGTGCAGGATTCCAAAATATTCTGTGCTTAAATATGGTATTGGGTGTGCTTAAGTGTTTGCAGTGATTAAAATGCCACTGGCTGTTTTCTGCTTCAGCTGTAGCAACTGCTGCTGGAGAAGGATTGCTATGGCGCTGGGGCAAGAGAAAGGCTTTTTGGCCAGCAGGACTTTCCAAAAGAGGGAGTTGCTCCCAGGAGGAAATCCCATCGCGCTCTCCCTCCCTGTCCACAAACACTGTGTGACTCTGGTGTCTTACCCTCATCGGAGAAGCAGCCAGCAGCAGGTGCCTGGGAAATTCCCAGCCTTGGGACTGGTGTGCTGGGGTCAGTGGGCTTCCTGGTGGCATCATCACCCCGAGCCAGGCTGGGGACCAACCCCTGGTCTCACTTGCAGTCCTGTGGCATGCCAAGGCAGCCAGGCTGTGGGTGACAGAGTCACCAGTCACAGGCTTACAGCAATTGTGGTACAGCCAGAAAATTCACTGGAGTCTTTACCCCTGTGCCCAGGGAATGCACCTCTGTACGTACCCCAGGAGCATCTCTTTTGGCAGCAGGAGGAGGCAGGATGATGGCTCATGTGTTGTGGCCCTGTGCTAACACTGAGCAGAGCTCCACTGCCCTGAATCCAGCTCTCCCAGGGGTGCTGGGCTCTTTCCTGAGCCCCAAAACTTCTTTGGATGTTGCAGCCAGGTCCCTGAGAGCACCGTTCCCAGCTGCAGGGACCTGACGGACTCTGCTCCCCGCAGTCCCTGTGCCATGCCCAGCTCTCCAGCAGCCTCACGCCTCTACCGTGGAGCTGAGAGCTGCAGTGCTGAGCTGCGGGAAGGGACAGGCAGATGAAGATCAGGGTTATAACCTCCCTTCAAAGTGTCTTCTGCATCTGCTCAAAGTCTTTGCAGCAGGTTCCTGGCCAAGCAGGTGATCCATAGGCTGCTGTAGGTGTGGGGTGGGTGGGTTCAGCCCCCCAGATGCTGCCAGGACAGGGATGCCCATTGCTACTTACACACAGGGGTAGGAGCAAGACAGAGGAGCCCATATCCCTATGAGAGAGGGTGAATAAGCTTCAGCCGGGCTGTTTTCCCCCAAGAAAGGTGATTTTGTTACAAGGGGATGTTTTACAGGAAAGCATCAAGGGAATTTTCAGTGGGATAACACCCAGTTGAGTTGTTTCACCTTCCCTGGTTTGTCTCTACATGTTGCTGCTGCTTGACCTCAGCTGGTTTTGAAGTGTTGTAATAATATTATGGTGTTATTCCTAATGCTGCTTTGATATTTTCAAGGTGAAGCTTTCCTCACCCAGCTGTTCTGCGGAAGACTCGGGCATTCAGGACTTTTTGTTCTGACTTGGAAACAATTGAAAGTGTTGGAATTTCCCACTTTTGGAAATTCCAGTTCTTTTCTCCTGGGCACTGGGGGAAGTGCAAACATAAACTGTTTTGGGGGTGTAGCCTCTATGGCATTTGCCTTTCGACTGCTTCTTCAGCAGCTTGAAAGCACAGGAAACCACGTGCAAGGACGGATGGATGCCATCAAGTCCGATTGGTATCTCTGGTTTATAAAAACATCATCCACACAACGGCACGAACCCAGCTGGGGGGGTTTTAGAGGCACAAAGTGAAGGTCTCAGTGAAATCCCTCTGCTGCTGCCAGCCCCAGATGCATTTCCAGCCCCTTTCTCAGTAGCAGTGGACCCTGCAGTGCTCCTCAGAGGTGCTTCAGGGTCTCCTCAGAAGAATCCTCAGCACGGGCTCAGTCCCACCCAAACCTGCCCCCAATACATCGACTGCTCTCACCCGAGGGTCAGCGACAGTAAGGTTTTATTCATGAGATTTAAAATTGTCTTTTCCATCTGGGTAAATTCCTGGGTTAGTGACATATTTGGGTATGACTTATTTTGCACCAAGACAGACAATAATCCCCCTACCCAGACCCTCCTGCTCCCCTCCCAGAGACTCCCCCGATTGCAATGTGGTGCTGCTTTCCAGCACAAAGTGAGTTGTCCTCCGTGGGGACCGAGCGTCCCCTGAAGCCCCCAAAGCTGCAGTGACATCAAGGCGGTGGGTGCGTGCGTGCTGGCTCAGACACGAAGAAGGGGCCTCCGTGGCCACCTAGTCCTCCCCACCACACAGGGCCAGCAGAGCCTTGCGGTAGTCACCAGAGGTGTCCTTCTGCAAGAGGGAAACCAGTGTCAGAGAACCACCCCCTGATGCCTGCCCCAGGGAAGCCCAGTTGAAGGTACTGGGCATGGGGGAAGGTGTAGCTCCATGTCCTGGCCACCCTGCAGGCATCTGTGCAGCAGTGGAAGATGTTGGCACATCCCCTCTACAGCCAGATCTGGCAACATTGGGGCTGGTTGGGGTGGGTTCCCCCTCCCTGGGCGATGCTCAGCCCCTGTGCTGCTCACAGCAGTGCTCACAGCTCAGGTTCCTGCAGGGCTTATGGCCAGGGCTCAGCCAGACAAGGTGACAAGCCAGGGAGGGACACCCATGTCCCCTCACCTCGATCATGTGGTGCAGTGATTTGTCGAACAGGTCTATGAACTCGCCCCGGATGTTCAACAGGTCGATCTCACTCCGGGAAATCATGATCCGGGTGAGGGTCCTCTCATCCGTGCCAGCACCCTGCAAGAGGGAGTTTGAACAAATAATCCTGGAGGGACTGGGGCTCAGGGACCCTCCTGACATCTCCAGCATAGTCCAAGGTGTGGATCTCCCCTTGGACATGTGCTGAGCTTGCTGCTGGCACAACACGAGCTGCCGTGTCCCCTGCTGACCCTAGAAAGCTGATGCAGTATTTGAGCTCAGCCCTGCCCTGCTCCATTGAGGATGGCTGAGGGCCAAACCCCATTGCTGCTGTGGGGTTAAATCAGGGAGTCCCAAAGGTTGTCTGCCCACCACAGCCCCCTCCCACAGCCCAGCCCCAGGAGAGCCCATCTGCACCTTCATGGACTTG
Source organism: Antrostomus carolinensis (assembly GCF_000700745.2). Taxonomy (NCBI): domain Eukaryota; kingdom Metazoa; phylum Chordata; class Aves; order Caprimulgiformes; family Caprimulgidae; genus Antrostomus; species Antrostomus carolinensis. The sequence goes on from NW_010333970.1 coordinate 8,816, forward strand.
TAGAGCTTGTCAGCGAAGAAGGCTGGCTTGTTCTTCACACTCCGGACTGCAACAGAGAGGAGAGAAAGTGGGTTCCTGGCTTGTGACACCCAGGGGACACGTCGCAGTGAGGAGCTGTGCCACCCGTTGGGTCACCTGCAAAGCCCTCCTTGGTATGAAGGTGCAGGCTTGGCCCCATAGGACACCCTATAAATGCCCTGACCCCACACCATGCTGGGAGTCTCCATGGCCCCAAGGCAGCAGGACGCGTTGCCTTGGCAGAGGCAGGTGAAGGGGCTGCCTGCCCACCAGGGAGCCTGGCCCCAAGGGAGCACCCGCCAGGCACTGACCGATGGCCAGGAACGCGTCCCTCACATCTCCCGACATCCGCTTCCTGATGGCATGCTCCACGTCGTGGTTGGTCATTTTGATGAACTCCTGAAACACTGGAGAAGGAGGAGAGGAGAGGGTCAGCGCTGAGCCACTCCATCCCAGCCCCAGGAGACCCAAGCTTCAACCACAGAAACTTCTGGACCAGATGGAACCAGAGCAGGCTTGGCTGACCTCAACCAGCCACCCCAAATGCCATTTCCTCCCACCACTGGGGAGACAGGGCCACCACAACCTCCTGTAGCCCAGGAGTCCCATCCAGCCCAAATCAAAGCACTTGGGTTACAGCTGAGAGTCCATCAGCGATGGAGAAACATGGTCCTACCTCTGCGGAGGTGGGGGTAGCTGCGGGTGCAGAGGATGCTGAGGAAGCGGGTCTCCAGGGAGTCACTGGAGTCATTGCTGGAGACATCAGCAAGTTTCTGGGAGAGCAACAGAGAGTGAAGAGGGGGACAGGGGGACGAGTGTAGCAGAGAGGGGCAAAGATGTCAAACAGCTCTTCTTGGGGCAGCCTGGACACCCTCTTGCAAAGAAAGTGGCTTCTTCTGAGCAGGAAAATAGCTTTTTTTAGCCAAAAAAGAGACATTTTCTATGCATGGGTGTGAAGATGGACAGCTGGACTCACACATTCCCTCTGACAAAAGATGCTTTCCAGATTTTATGAAAAAAAAAACTTTGCAATGCTCATGGTTAAGACTTTTTTTTGTCCTTTGGGGAGGATGCTTTGAGGGTGACCAATATTGAACAGGAAATTCAGAGCTGCCAGACACAGGAGTCACCTTCCACCCTGGGCTGCAGCAGTGCTGCCCACAAGTGAAGAGGCTGCCAGCCCTGCTGTGGGGCAGCTGTATCCCTCATGCCTGTTAGGCTGGGGCAGTAGAAAGTCACCCCTTCCCCAAATCCTACTTTCAGTGAGCCAGGGAAGCCAGCCCAGAGTCCCACACTGCCAGGAGCACGGATCCTGCATGCAGGCAGTGGGCAGGATTGGTCCCCAGCCCTCCCAAGGGCTCTGTCCTGCTCAGCGCTGCAGGGAAATGCCCCCATGCAGGTCCCATCTGTCCCCCTTGCCACCCCATCCTCATGCAAGGACCCTGGACCCCCAAGCAAGCAAGCAAAGCCTGCACAGTCAAAGGATTCCCAGCACACAGGGCTGCTCCTCCCAGTCCCAACCCTGCACCCAAGGACCCCAGCGTCCCCTCAAACACATGGAAGGCTGAGGAGCGAAAGGGCAGGCACTCACCAGGGTCTCAGCAACAACCTGGTAGAGAGAAAGAGAGAGACAGGAAGACAACAGGGTGAGAAGGTGCTGCTCAACCTTTATCCTTCCCTGCCAAAGCGAGGGAAGTCCAGCAAAATCCCCTAAAATGACCTGTCTCCAGCTCCCCTGTGAGTGGGCCTGATCTTAGGACCTGTGTCCTCCTCCAGTTTGGCCCCTACACCACTAGCTGGGATGGGATGGGGTGGTCTTTGGCTAAGCAAAGTGAACCCTCCACCCCTGGGGCTTGGGCACCAGCCCATTGCTCCTTGGGGAGCATCCTTGCCTGACCTCATGCTGGCTTACACCAGCCTGCCCACCTCTGCCAGGCACAGGCGGCAAGGGGAGGGCAAGGATGATGGCTTTGCTGATGAAATACAGCTGCCTCCCGGCTGGCTCGTCCCTGTGTTTGTCATCCCTGGCTCTCTCTTTCTCTGCAGCGGGTTGAGGGGAGCAGCAGCGCGTGCAGTGGAGCCAGCGGTGCTGGGGTGGGACAGCCAAGCGAGAGCTGGGGTTTGGCCCCGTACCGAGCTTCCCAGCCACCTTCAGAAAAGATTTGGCCCGAAGGAGCAGGAGGCCAAGGTGCACAGCCCCATGGTCACAGGTCTCCTGGGACCGGGAGCTGAGCCAGGCAATGGGGCCCCAGCACCCCATGCTCAGCCTTTCCCCTCCAGTCCTGGCTCACCACAGCCCAGTAAAGAGGAGGCAATGGTTTGGAGGCCGGGGCTGGCATCCTGGTGTGCTGGCAGTGTGAAAAGCAGCTTAGGCTTCAGGGCTTCCCTATGCACAGCACAAAGAGGTGGGTGACTCCTGCAGACCAGCCCAAAGCTGCCCTTAAAGCTCAAGTGCCAGATTTCAGCATCGGTGTGTGTTACTGGACCCCAAAGTGGCAGCTCTGCACAAGAAATGATGCAGTCCCTGGCTGGGAGCTCATGGTTTGCATCTTCCCCATGCATGGAGCAGCAGAAATCAGGCTGGGAAGCTTTACCTGCAAGGATGTTACTTCACCTGGCATCTCCCCCCCTTACAGAGACCCTGCCCCAGCAGCTTTTGCTTCCCTGAGGATGTCATTTCCTGACCAAGGGATGCAACATCCTCATTTTTATTTAAACACAGAGCCTGTAACAGCACTGCCAGTTCGGTTCTTACCTTGGCATCTTCATGTGCCTGTGTGAGATTCTCTGGTCCTTCATCACGGTTGCCCTGTGGGTTCAATACAAAAATCATGGAGCTGGAGAAAGGACCCCCAAGGCGCAGGGGTGGCAGACAGGGTCCAGCAGCGCTGCCCAGCCAGGCAGTGATGCTCTTTCTCCATTGCCACCATCCTCGCAGACCCTCACCGCTGCCTGTGTCAGGGAGGGGACAGTCCCCAGCTTGAGAGCCACCCTTACCAGAGCCAGGGAGACAAGAATCCTCTTGAAATGCCCCGATGTGTCAGAGCTCAGGTCATCTTCCAGGCGCTTGTGGTAGGCTGTGGGGAAGGGGGACAGCTGAGCCCTGCACCCTCCCTGCAGCTCTGCTTCCACCCCACCAGTGACTCATGTGCCCATGACCCCCATGGGGCCATCCTCTGCTGAGGGTGACCAGCCACAAAGCCATCTGGGCTCTCCAGGAGAGAAGAGGCTGAGGATTTAACCTGGAGCTGGCATCACCTTGTTCCCTAGGGAGAAGGGGGCATGGCTGAAAGGGAAGGAGGAATGCAGAGTCTGGGGGTGTGAGCTATCACAGGATGAATTTGATGACTCCTGCCAGGTTCATCCCAGGTTTCCACTTCTCTTTAATAAGGTGATGGACCTGAGGAAGAGCTCTTGCCTGGAGGGACTAATAGACCTTCACAGCACCAAGCCATGGACTCAATCCAGAGACAAAAAAAGTACCCTGGGCTCTGGAAAAGGCCTTGTACAGGGTTAAACATGGTCCATGCCCAGAACCTGGGTGCTCCCCACATCCCTCTTATGCCATACCTTCCTCATAGGCCTGGTTGATAGCCATGATCTCCTGGTTGTTCCGTGTGGCCATGATTTCAATGAGAACACTCTCATCAGTGCCAGCCCCCTGGAAGAAAGGGACACGGCGAGGAGCTGTGGGTGCCAGCACTGGCTGGGGACACGGCAGCATCACCCCAGCAGTGCCAGGCAAGCAGGGGCTGCCCTAACCCCAGGGCTACCACATGCCAAAAGTCCATGTCCAGCAAATGGCCCCAAGAGCTGGTAGGAACCAGCATGAAAGTGTTCAAGTGTGGTGCTAGTGGGGGCCCAACTGGTGTAACTGGTGGATAGTGGTGCATGCCACTGGTTTGCCCCTACTCTGGCTCTTCAGTGGCTGCCTGTGCCTGGCAGGGTACTGCTTCTGCTGCAAGGTGGGGATGCTCTGCAGTGGGAGATCTCCTGGAGAGGCTTTGTGTACGAGCTGGCTAGAGCGTGCTGGGCTGCAAAGTGACCAAACTGAGCCTTGAGTGCAAACCAGATCTTTCTCCTAGTGCTTTCCGCTCGGCTTTCCTTCCATACAGGAGATGGGAACCTGGGGGTGTGTGATGCTGGGGTGCACTCAGCCCTGGGCCACCAGCAGTGCAGATACAGCCACAGCAAAAGCCACCTTGTCCTCACGTGCTGAAGCCAACCCCACCAGCGTGGCAGTTACCTCCACAGCCTTCCTCAGCTGCTTGGCATCGTACTGCGCCGGCGTCAGCATGAGCCCGAGGATCAGCTTGGCCAAGCTGCCCGACAGCTCAGATTTCAGGTCTGCCATCAGGTCCTGCAAAAGCGTTTGAGGGTTCAGTCGCCGGCTCCTTCCACAGGGACTGACCAGCCAAAGCAACACCAGGGAGAAAACAGGGGAGGGGAGTGTGGAGGGGGGAGACATCTGGGAAGGCCCTTAGGGAGGTTTCAGGTCACAGTTTGGAGGGTGGCTTTGGGGAGATCCTGGCTCTGGAGTCCTCAGTGTGGGACCAAGGATGGGGCAAGTGAAGGGGAAGGGACACCCTCCCCTCGGGCTGATGGTGCACCCAGAGCCAGAGGCTGCTTTGACAACTTGGTTGTCCTCCATGGAGTCATGGTGGGGTAAATCGGGGTGTCCTGGTTGCCCACTGCTCCCTGGGCAGGATTTCTTTTCAGCGAGGGCAGATCTCTGCGTGGGAGAGGTGGGATGTGGGCAGAAGGAAGGAGGAAGGTGGGAGGGGGGGCAGCAGTACCCTGCCATAGTGAGCCTTGTAAGCCTTGAGGATCTGCTGCCTCTGGGCGTTGCTCCTCTGTGTCACCACCTCGATGATGGCCCCTTCGTCCGTGCCTGCAATGACAGCAGTGATGCTGGGGAGAGCCAGCAGAGCCACACTGTGTCACCCAACCATGGGCACATCGCCACCCTCACCCCTGCAAACTGGGGAGGTGGAGAAGAGAGAGCTCCCACAGCTCCTAAACCATCTCTTTCATAGAATCACAGAATCCTCGAATGGTTTGGGTGGGAAGGGACCTTTCAAGGCCATCTAGTCCAACCTGCAGTGAGCAGGGACATCTTCAACCAGATCAGGTTGCTCAGAGCCCCGTCCAACATGACCTTGAATGTTTCCAGGGATGGGGCTTCTACCACCTCTCTGGGCAACTTGTGTCAGTGTTTCACCACCCTCAGTGTAAAAGATTTCTTCCAATTATCTAGTGTAACTCTCCCCTCTTTTAGTTTTAAACCATCACCCCTTGTCCCATCACTACAGGCCCTGCTAAAAAGTCTGTCCCCAACTTTCTTATAGGCCCCTTTAAATACTGAAATGCTACAATAAGGTCTCCCTGGAGCCTTCTCTTCTCCAGGCTGAACAACCCCAACTCTCTCAGCCTCTCTTCGTAGGAGAGGTGCTCCTCTGATAATTTTTGTGGCTTCCTCTGGACCTGTTCCAGCAGGTTTATTATTATCGATCTCTTTATTCCCCCCAGGGCTTTCATGCAACCCTCTGTGGACCAGGGTGGGTTTTCTGCCCCAGAAGCTGTTGAGGAGCAGCAGGAAGGTGCTGGGCACATGGTCACCACTTACCCAGGCCTTTCATCGCCTTCCTCAGCACCTGCGCGTCCCCGTCATCGTTGAAGCTTCCTGCAGGCTGCACGGTTCCTCGCAGCTGTGGATGCACAGAGAGGTTTGGGTTCATCCCTGAGCAAGGAGGGATGGAGGAGGGATGGAGGAGGGAT
>NW_010333971.1:0-1156 GCF_000700745.2 Antrostomus carolinensis
TGGGGAAGGGGGGAGGAAAGGAGGCAAAGCCTCTACTCCAGCCCTGGGCCTGGCCTGCCCGGGAGCAGCCTCCCGAGGAGCCCTGGGCTTCCATTTGCCCAGAAAGCTGCAGGCACTCGGAAGGGTTGACCTGGCCCCTGTTGTGTGTGCAGTGAAAAGGAGGGAGCGTGTGGCAGGGAGTGATGGACAGGGCTCAGCTTCAGTCCTTACAGCTGTTAAAAGTGGGGTTTGTGTTCACTAAAGGGTTTTGCTGCTTGCAGGGAGGAGCCCAGGGATCCCAGCTGAGCTTGGGCCTGGCTGGGAAAGCAGAGGGGGAACATCCCAGCCAGGCTCCTCCCTTCAACACCTGCAGTGACTTGGGGACGGGTATTTGCACCGAGCTCCACCCAGGCATCAGGGAGGAAACAAGAGGCACTGTTGGTTGGCTGTGGTGTGTGCTGGGAGCTTCATCCTCCCAGTTGCAATGCTCTAGCTGCTTCCTCACAATGGGTTTTTTTTCAGTGCAGGCAGTGGCGCAGGGGAGCAGCCGAGCAGCAGGAAGGCTCATCCTCTGCCTGGCTGAGGAGCGCAGTCCTGGCACCAGCAGCACCAGGGGACCCTGACGTGGGAGGAAATGTCTGGTGAGTGCTCTGAAGCAGAGGCGTGGCCGTGCTGTGCTCTGGGGACATTACACGGGGTCAGGTATGTGGGAACACCCCAGCACGTGAGCTGAAGCAGCGGTGCCTGGCTGTGGTTGAGGAGGAAAATGTGCTGTGCTTGTGGCTGCTGGTGCTGGTGACAGTCCTGTTGCAGGGCGGTTTGTGGCTGGCTCTGCTCCCAGGCTGCAGTGGGGTCAGTGTCGTGGCTGTGCCTCACGTCTCCTTTGTGCCTAGATTTTGCTTGGGAAGAAAATGTTTTTGCTCTGAGCTTGTGGTTGTGTTGTGGCTCCTGCTGCAGGGTGGTTTGGGGCTGTGCTGTGCAGGGGGCCCAGGTGCAGTGGGGCCAGGCCAGGGATTGGGGCTGTGCCTCAAGGTTCTGGGATGGGTTGCTGCAGGCAGAGCCCAGGGAAGCTCCTTTGCCAGAGCTGCCCCAGCAGAGCTGCTCCCCGTGCCATGGGCGACTGCCCAGCCTGCACCCAGCAATGATGGGTGCTGGCATGGCTGGCTGTCACAAACCG
>NW_010333971.1:1236-3355 GCF_000700745.2 Antrostomus carolinensis
GGTGTTTAGCGCTGTCCTTGGCTCAGCTGTGTCTGGTGCTTGGTGCTTGGCTCTGTTCAGCTCTCGGTGATGTGTGGTGCTGGGCTGGGCAGTGGTGTTTAGCAGGACGCAAAGCCCAGCCTGGGGCTCCCTCACCCAGTCCTGCTCCTGGGCAGGGTCTGGGTGAGAAAACTGCTGTGGCTGGATGGGAACAGCCCGTCCTCAGCCCCAGCATTGCTCTGTGTTGTCCTGTGCCTGAGATGTGCCTCACGGAGCACAGGGGTCTCAGCAAGGTCTGTTTTGCTTTTCTGGGGAGGAATGTGGGGGTTTTGGGCTAAGCCTCGAGCTCTCCCATTGTTTGTCCCTCCCCTCCCTGTTGGCTGTATTGGCACTGGGCAGCCTCTGCTAAAAGCAAGGAGCAGGCACGGAGGTTGCCCCCGTGCTAGGGATGGGGACAGGTATCTCCTGGGGGTGAAGCCAGGCTGTGCAGGGCCATGCTGTGTGTCCTGGGAGCTTGGACTGATCTGTTTCACTTCCCTCTCACAGATGCAGACACCAGTGCTGCCTTGCCTGTACCTCCACCTCCCTTCTGCCTTCAGGAACAGGACTGGGAGAGAGTCTCCATGCAGAGAGAGGTTCTGGGTGAGGAGGATTTAATCCCCGATGACAAAAGTCAGGCTCCCTGCTGCTCAGAGCTCTTGGTTTGGGACAACCCTGCCTTGGGGTACAGATCCAGCTGATGGACACCCCGGCTTGTTACAGCTGCAGGTAATTTCATCTCCAGCCACAAAATGTTCCTGGTAATAGTCACTCCTTTCTCTTACAGCTGCAGGTAATCTTTACTCTCCTACTGTTGTGTTCAGCAGTACTGGGAGTGCAGCTCTGGCTGACAGACATTATGGCTGGTTACAGCTGCAGCTAAGGGAGGCGCCGGCTGTACGGCAGCTGCGGGTAAGAGATCTTCTCATTTGCAGCTTCAGGTTGGTTATTTCTGCTCCTGTTTTTCTTTCAGGTCCAGCTCCTGTACTGCTCCAGTTCAGTTTTGGCTCCTGTTTATTTCTGCTCTGCTTTCACATCCCATTCCTGGACAATACTCCCCCTTGTTGTAGTTTGTTTCAATTTGAAGTAATTTCAGGTCCAGCTTATTGAAGCTCCAGCTTTGGCTCTCAGATACTCCTGCTGATGGACACTCCGGTTCCTGCTCCAGCTTTAGCTCTGAGATGCTCCTGCTGATGGACACTCCGGTTCCTGCTCCAGCTTTAGCTCTGAGATGCTCCTGCTGATGGACACTCCAGTTCCAGCTCTGAGATGCTCCTGCTGATGAACATTCCCCTTCCTGCTCCAGCTTTGGCCTCAAGATGCTCCTGTTGATGGACACACCGGTTCATTTCAGTTCTTGCTCCAGCATCATTGAGTGTTGGCTGATGGATGCTTCAATTGGGAAAATGATGATTACCAGCTCTGGCTTAATGAATGCTCCTTCTTGTTACAACCTAATTAAAGCTTCAGCTTATTGTAGCAATCTTGGCTGTAGCCCAAGTCGTAAATCACTCACTGTCACCCCTGGCATATGAATATGACCTGTCATAACTGTCCATTGTCTATATCTGGAATAACTGTCCGGTTCTGAATAAACAGTTGGACACACAAACCCTGTGGAAAGTGCTTTTTCGCCCAGAGACTATCTCCTGCGTTGATTTTTTTCTGGTGCATGCCGGCGTCCCTGACTTTGGGGACCAGCGCGACCGGACCCCCACCTCCGGTGAGGGTCCACGCAACCCGCCCAGACCCCCACCTCCGGTGGGGGCCACGCAAGCTGCCCACCCCCCTCCCACTGGCCCACAGCCCCGAGCCCTCCCGCCTCCCCCAGCCCCTGCAGCCACGGCCAAGCTGGCCCCTGGGTTTGAGCCCAGAAACAGCCGACGGGGTCTCCGTTTCTGAGCCCAAAGCCACAGGACTGGCTCTCTGCCCCAGAGCCCGGGAGCCCCTTTCCCAGCCCCTCAAACGCAGCCCCGGGGCTCCGTTCTCAGGCTGGGAAATGACCGGCTCGCTCTGTGCTGCCCAACCCGGCTCTCGAGTCCCCGAGCAAAGCCCCCAGCGAGCCCCGAACCCCCCTCAGCCCCGCGTGTGATGTCGGGAC
>NW_010333972.1:0-688 GCF_000700745.2 Antrostomus carolinensis
GTAAATTGTTTTTATCTCAACCCATGAGTCATCTTACTCTTGTCCTTCCAATTCTCTCCCCTACTCCCTAAGTGGGGGTGGGGGGGAGTGAGAGAGTGACAGTGTTTCGCTGCAGCCAAAAGGGTGAAACCACCTCAAAATCTCATCAATTAAAACAATCAAAAATTGCCCAGACATGGCAGTGCTGGCTGGGAACATCAGCAGCCCTGAGCCAGGAGGGACAACCCAACCAAAGCCCTCTTCTGTGCCTGATCAGCCCCAAGATTCATCACTGAATCTCCAGCAAGAACAGGCAGGTTGGCTGGGGGGGGTCTCGACACAGCGGGACACGTGGGAACGTGGGGAAGAGGCTGCTTCATCCAGCCCAACACAGCCGGGATGTGAGAAGCTGAAGGTTTTGTCATTAACTGGGGATCACAAGCATCTGAGAAGCCATGGAGGAAATTATAAGTGATGGGGTTACACAGCTGAGCAAATTACCACCCAGCTCCAACCTGCGGCTCCGCAGAGTCTGTGTGTGCACGCGGTTGCAAAGCTGAGCACGTTAGGGACAGGGTTTAGCTGGGGACTTGTCAGTGGTGGGTTAATGATTGGACTCGATGAGCTTAAAGGGCTTTTCCAATTGAGGTGATTCGAGGATTCTGTTTGCTGACAACTGTCTTCCTGCACTGCTACATCTTCCTCGCCT
>NW_010333972.1:721-40061 GCF_000700745.2 Antrostomus carolinensis
CACTCACACACACACACTCACACCCACACTCACACTCACACACAGCTGCAAAAAACTCAGTGTTTTTTGCAATGGGACTAAAGCAGGGAGCCAACCCCATGGTCCTCACCAGTGCTGTCCCAGCACAGTTCAAACCAGACTGGATTTTCCTTTCTCCAAAGCACATGAAGGGAGGGGAGCGAGGGAGGGTCTCTCCCATCCCACCAGCTGCAATCATTGTCCCTACGCTTCAGGATCCCTTCCCAGGCTCCCCCTGCTCCTTTCACAGAATCCCAGAATGGCCTTGATTGGAAAACACCTTTAAGCTCATCGAGTCCCATCATGAACCCAACACTGACACGTCCCCGACTAACCCATGTCCCTCAGCACTGTGTCTACACGACTCTTCAATCTCTCCTTTCCCAGGACCAGCACTGGGGGGATCTGCAGGGCGATTGCACCCGCCCCATCCCTGCTCTCCCCACTGCTCCCCATGACTCAGGGCCTGGCATGGAGGGAGCAGTGGTGCCCCAGGGCACTTTGCCTGGCGTGTTGGGACCAGGCTGCCTTATGCAACGATGAACCTGGGCTTTCCCCAGCTGAGAGAGGGCTGAGACATCAACCTGAGCTCCACGTTGGGTGGGAGAGGCACTGACAGGAATGGAGTTCCCAGCCCTGGATGAGCAGGAGCTGGACGGCAGCAGCAGCACAAGTTGGCTCTACAGGGCTCCAGGCTTCCCTGACAGGTGCCAACCCAAACTGCTTCTCCATGTGCTCCTGGTCCCTTTGGAGCTGGCAGAGCTAAGGCAGAAGCTTCCTCAGCTCCCTCTTTCCTTACTTTAATGCAGGGCAAGAGGGAGAGGAGCTGGAACAAGCAGAAGGCTGTTTATTCAGCACCAGAGCTGTACCCATGCATATTGTCCCACCACATCCCAGCACGGAACGAGCCCATCCTGGGTAAAGGTGATGTGCCTGGGAAGGGGGACCAGCATCTCTGCCCCTCAGCACATCTCCCAAACCTTGCTGAGCTGAATACCTCCACCACGCTGCTGAAACCTGCAGGACCTTCACTAGGGGAGATGCTCAAGGGAGGGGAAGGTCCCATCTCAGTCCCACCACCGCTGGTGGCAAAAGCAGGGGACATGGATCTCATGCTCCTGGCTGGAACATAGGGCAGGAACACGCTACCCGCGTCCAGCTTCTATCTTCTACTTCTCTAAATCTTACTGGACTTAATCCAGGAAAATTTAAATCACAGCTATGACAGATCATTTGTTTTCACTCTACTGTAAGATTTTTGGTAAGGGATCCTCTTCTCCAGGGAAGGATCTGTCCATGGTCACTCTATAGAAATGGCAATTTACTAAATAAAAGTAGTAGGAGCACGGAGCTCGGGATACTTACGGCTGGTGAGCGGAGATGCCCTGGCTGAGGTTGGCCACGTACGCGGCAGGAACGTAGCCCGTGGCCGGCTCCCCCAGCAGCCGCCGGGCTAAGACATACTCTCCTTCTTCTCTGAGGACACGGAGCTTGTCCCCGGCACTTACACTTAGTTCCTCAGCGCTCCGGGCTGTGAAAGCGTATAAAGCGATACAGAGAGAGGACTTGGGGATGAAGGAAATGGAGTTCGGCTCCGAGTGAAGCGAAATGGAATCAGAACCAAGATACCCCAGCGAGCAGCTCTCCGGCACGGAGCGAGGACGGAGCTTGTTCCAGAAGGATGTCAGGAAGGTCAAACGCTTGCGAACAAACTGCTCCATCCTCGGTGGATGTGGTGGGTGTGGTGGTCTATGCCACCACGCTTCTCGAGGCCGGAGGAAGGGGTGATCCTGGGCTCATGACACTGGCCGGGCGGCTCATGCTGCCGTCCCGCGTCCCTTGCGCGCGTCTGGGCGCTCACCAGCCCTTCCCAGTGCACTTCCTATTTCTGAAAGTGAAACTGGTTGATCTGGTGGGACGAGTCTGCAGGTGGGATGAGTCTGCAGGCGGGAGTCCCATGGGCACATCTGGTAGACGGGCACAACTGGAGCCTGGATTGTTGCTCTCGAAGGAGAACTACTTTTCTTTTTTTTTCTTTAATTATTATTTTAAAGTGTGTTCTCCTCCTTGTTACCAGAGCACCAGTAAACACAGCTCTGTCTTCTTCAAGCAGCTCTTGTGCCAAGTGGCTGACTCCAGTTAATAGTCTTTGTCTCACTCATGTGGGAGGGTATTTTTTCTTCCATAGGAAAACAATCGCATCCACAAATGTGTGAGAGTTAAAACAGAATTAAGAACATAACCTTAGAAGAGATCTGAAGTGGTTTGGGATTTTGCTGGATGGATATTGTGGGGTTTATAACACAAGATCCTTTTTCCTCTTGGTCTGCAACGACCTCCCAAGGTCACCCCACTAAAACCTCCTCCCATTAATTCCTCATTGCAGAGGATCTCTAGGGAATCCACTTCCCAGATCCACCACGATTTGGTTCTTGCTCAACCTCCAACATGGATGGATCCCTCTCAGCAACAAGAAATCCTCATCTGGTGCAGGGTCTGGATCAGCCCCAGGTTCCTGTGTGGTATCTGGACCCAAACCTGGCACACAACCCCCAGCTCCTGCTGTCATCAGGTCACCCATGCTCCTCACGGTCCCGTTCGCACTCAGATGGACGCAGATGCACTATAACCCCCCTGCTAAACCTTCAGTAACCACAGGCATCAATCAAAGGATGGAGATTTCCACCTCACATCTTGCACCTGCACTTTAAACCACCTTAAGATCCCTGCTCCAGTGAGAAATCCCAACTCCAGCTCCCCCCAACCCCTGCCTGGGTTTTGTCACTTAACTGTTCCATCTAATTACTGGGAGTTTTGTGCCTGGCAACTCCACTCCTGGCCTTGAGCCCATTATTTTGATCCTCTTCTGTTTGTAATTGATCTGGGTAGCTCATTTTTGGGTGTGTAATTGGGTTTTGAAAGAGACTGCTTAAAAATAACTAACTAACTAACACACTAAATAAATAAATAAATATTGTAAGGGTCTAGGCTGCAGACCATAACTTTATGGTGTATGAAGAACAAACTGAAACTGTTCCTGGGTTAAGAGCTCTGGGTTTGCCATGTCCTGAGTGTCCCATGATGCCCAAACAATCTCCAAAAGCTGGACTTCAATATCTGGGTCTGAGTGTCAGATCTTCCAGCTCCCTCTCCCAGGCAGAGAAGCCCAGGGCAGAGGGCAGGAGTACACAGCACACCCAGAGCAGACTATGTGTGGCTGCACAGATGGGAGCTACAAAAAAAAGAGTATTTAATAAAATATTCAGCTCCCTATTTATGAAAGTAGCACCTGAGTAGATGTGTAATTTCTCTGTGTATTTTTCCTGCTTCAGCGTGGGGAGGGGAACAGGGTTTGCAACACGTGGGGAAGGGAGATCCCCTCTGCTCTCCTGCAGTGCTTCTGCCACGTCTGCTCCTCACCTCACCCTCCATCAGCAGGAAAATGGGCTGCTTGGTTATGCATTTAGAGATTATCTGATTAGATTGAGCACCAAAGGTTTATGCCTTACTGTTTTGAATGGGGAACTTGGTAAACTTGTGGTTTGCAGAAGGAGACTGGAGACTGATTTACCTTTATTGACCTTGGCCAGATTGGATTCTCTCAGTTGGTAGAAGCGATAGACAAGTGCAGCTGATTTCTCACACGCAAAGCTTTGGATCTTGATTTGCACCTAAATGAAAGACTACTTCCAAATGACAAACATCCCTGAGGACTAAATACTGCCTCTGAGCTGAACGTACCAGACATGCATAACCCACACTCATCACTGCAAACCTGCGTCTGCACAGGACACGCACACCCGGCTCAGAGTCCCACGCCACGAAAGAGCTGATAAATCACAACTTTTTTTTCTAATATCTTTTCTTTTATTATTATTTTAAGTTCCAGGAGCATCCCTGCTGCTTTGAATCCCTTTGGTACTATAAGATATCTAAAAAAAATTAAAAAAATAAAAAATAAAAAAAAAGGGGAAGGGGGTGAGAAGAGAAAAAGCACGTTCACAAAAGTTTCTGGTTCTTGGACTGTGAGAAGGAAGGTGGGAGGATGCAGGAAAAGTGAGAAAAATTAAAAAGGCACAGATGTCTGATAGATCAAGTATTTTCTCTTTAGTCCCTGTGACCAGTTTACAAGGATGTATTCCAAACCAGTCTACCCACAGATCTGGGGCTGTGGGGGATACACAGGGACTTGAGTTTTAGCACCACTAAAAAGCACCTCCAAAGAACAACAAAACCAGAAGACCTGTTCAGTAGAGCTGGTTACACAGTCCTGGTTTAGTTGCAGAGCACCTGAACACAAACAACACTTTGCATTTATCCGTGTGTCAAATACAGCACATCATGTTCTCCTCTACTAATTGACAGAAACCAGCAGCTCCCCTCTGCTAATGAGAGTGCCCATTACATCTAATTATCTGAGGTTCTGTTCCAGGTCCTGTTACATTTACACTCAAAATGCATCTTCCAGCAAAGAGATTTTTTTGGGGGGAGGGAAAAAAATAAAGGAAGAGAAATAGAAATCCAATTAAATCCCTAAAGGGGCAGAAAGTTGGAGAACGTGGGTCATGTTGAGGAAAATGTTTTTGGGCACTGGGCAGGTGGGCACTGGCAGAGTCAGGTAACTGAGGATGTACCACTTGTTACCCAATGACCAGCAAAGCAGAGCAGCTGGTGACAGCATAGCTGGTGTCACCGATTGCTGTGTCTGGCATCTCATCCTGAAGCACCCAAACAGCCAGGAGACTTCCTGGGCCGTGGGTTCATGGTGCTTGCCAGGATCTTCTTTCTGTTGGCATGAGAAGATGGCTGAGGGTTGGAGTTTCATTGTTTTTTTGGGTTTAGTTTTGTTTTGTTTTGAATTTAGATTTCTCCAGATGCTTCCTGGCACCACAGCACATTTGAGAAAGGTTTTGCCTCTTAATGAATTGTTTCAGTTGGATGCCCACGGGACATTTCAGACAAGGGGTGACAGATGATGACAACATTGCGTGGGAAGAGGAGAAGAGCAGAACAGTGGCACTAAAGCAGCTTCAATTATTCTCCATTTCCTGGGGACTGCAGAAGAAGGTGGCATCTCAGCAGAATACTGGTCTGTCACCATCAAAGAGGGCAGAGCCCATCCCCAGGAGGCTGACAAGGCCAGGAACGGTCCAGGGGCTGAGGGAGTCGTGGACAGTCAGTGCAGAGGGTTCGATACAGAGAGAAGCACGGTCATCCTGGGACAGGGAGGTGTGGGAAGAGGCAGAGCATCGTGGGGTCTCGTGGCTGCTGTTTCTGAGCCCTGTAGGAGTGGGTTGGACTGGCTGGTGAGGAGCAGGAGTGCAGGTCACAGGGCACCTGAAATAGCACGAAAAAAGCAGAAAAACTTGACGGGAGGCAGCTGGAGGCAGAACAATCTGCGCCTGGCAGGTCTGGGGCGTGTATCACTGCAGCACAAAAACAGCAACAGCCCTTTAAACACACAGATACACTTTTCAGGGACCCTGTAAAACCCTACAGAGCTCTTCAAGGATCTGCAAGTGATGGCAAGGAAAAGCCAACTCATGTGTCGTGCTGCAATTTATGTCAAATTTCTAAAGGGGAATCGCTGTTCCACTGGAAAATCTATTAAGTACCAACACACCAAATCAGAGGTGACATCAGTGTGGTCAGCCTACAGGCTTCTCCTTCTGCTTTCTGCTGAGATTATCAGCACGGACCAGCCTCTGCTTGCCCTATCCTGTAATCTAACTTCCAGAGGATGCTCCTTCTAGTACAGACCTCCTAGAAAACACTTCTGCATAACTCCTCTGCTCCTGACCCTGCAGTGAGCATTTGCAACACATAAAAACCATCCAACACCTCCTCCAGACTGGCAGGTGCCAGCAAGTTGTTCATCCTCTGTTTCAGCGCTGCAGGGATCTCCATGGAAAGCAGGCTAAGGGAGCTCAGTTTGTCTTCTCCATGTCCCTCAACACCAGGGAGCAGAGGTCTGGCAGCTTTCTGCCACCGCTGAGCAGCAGCCCAAGTCCCCAAGGTGGCAGGTGGTGACAGTGACTTTAAACATGCACTTCATAGCTTTGCTCCCTTGGCTCGAGCTGAGCAAGCAGAGGACTGGTGCCTTCAGAAGAGAGGTACACGATGACTCAGATGTGGAAGGGGAAATCTCTGCCAATATGTAAGCAAATGATGGATTGCTCCATCTGCCCAGATGTCCTTGTTACCCTGAGGAAGAACCAGCCCATCTACTCCATCACTGAGCTTTGTGATATCTCTCCCCACAAAAAGGTCCTTTGGAGGCTGTTGGATTTAGGGTTATGATATTAAGTGTTGTTAGAAGAAACCTACCCAGAGTCTCAGGAGAACAGGCCTGAGAGACCTCGCCCAGTCCATCTAGTCCATCCTATATTTATGTCTTTCCCCATCTTTGCCAAACCAGTTCTTAAAAGACCTCCAGGAATGGATATGCCACAACGTCCCCAGACAACCCATTCCAGTGACTCACTAATCATTACTGGTAGAAATTAGTGTCTAACCTGCTGCGTTTAAGCCTATTACCTCTTGTCCCATTCATCACCAGATTGCTCCATTCCTTTCTGCAACAGTCTCTTCCGTGTGGGAAGACTACTGAGGTGTCCCACCGCATGCTCAGCAGCACCACATTGATCCACCTCTTGGACTCCAGCCCAGAACAAACACACTGACCTTATACAAACAGCCAACATGGTCAACTTGTTCTCCATTTGTCTCCAGTCTTCTTCCACTGCTGTCCGTGTGTGCTGGTGTTCCGGTGATGCCACCTCAGTTGGTTCTCTAGTGCATTCATCTGGTGGGAACAAAAAAGCAGCAACCCCGAGTCTTCACCATTGCAAAGATAATCTTTAATCTTATCCCAAGTAAAAGAAGAAAGTTCTGGCTCAAGTTGCCAGGCTCAAACTTGTGTTTTACCCTACAGTTGTAGAGGTCTGAGCTCACAGAGCTCAGCTTCATCTCTTCTCTCCCTACTCTTCTGTACCTGCTACCAGTTCCCTCTGATCGGAGGGTTGCTCTTGGCTCTGGAGGACACAGAAGTTGCAGAGGTTGCCCATAGCAAACAGCTAAATCTTGCTCCTGGGGCATGGAAGACAAACATTGGGGCACAAAGTTTTACCTGTTTCCGTAGGGAAGCAACTGTCTTCTCCAGTTCAGCCACAAGGGACTCAAGATTCTCTCTGGAGGGAGGGCTTGGAGAAGGTACCTCATTTCTGGGGTCAGGGATAAAAAGTGAAAGGGATTATGCAAATGTCAGCTTCCTGGATGAGAGAATCATTCTGCTTTCTCCAACATCAGCCTCCCAGTAAGCATCAAAGAGAAGGGCCCGACAGCCAGATTCACCTGCCAAGAGATGCCAAACGGCCACTCAGCCCAGATATTTAAATATCAGAGTCAGGCTCTGCACTAAGTGTTGGAGGACTTTGTCAGAGCTCTGAAACACCCCTGACCTCCAGACCTCTGCAGATCACCAGTTTCAAAGGGCTAAATGCACTGAATTATTAAAACCTTTTCTTATGTTTCATAAAAGAGAGGTAACAGAAGCAGTGATACTCCACCTGGGGAAGGCAGGCTTATGCTTGGCAGGGTTTTCCTCTGGGTAGCTGAAGCCAGGAGACCTCTTGCTTCGGAATCGCTGAGAAAGAGCCCTGAATTGTCCACGTGTCCGGCAGTCTTGGGAAGGAAGGGAAAGTCTGCAGTGAGCACTCGTGGTTAAAGCAGAACCACGTTGATTGCAGGCAGCACAAGGCAGTGCTGCCCTCCTTCACCATCCACTCCTGAGACATCTCTTACGCTGGAGGGAAGGAGGCAACAAAGGTGTGGAACAGGGCACGGGTGGATGGATTCCCATGTCTCAGCTGGACATCTGTACCCAGACTCCAGCACAAAGGGACCGTGGTAGGGCCTGTGGTTTCATGGGAGAGTTTTACCAACTCCCAAATGAATCTGTAAAGTGATACATGGTGGGGATCACCATGTCTACATCCTGTTCCAGTCTCTCCCCAGGCATGAGCTATTGGCTGCTGCCAGAGACAGAAGCCCTCAGCTACATGGACCTTCGGGCAGATTCAGTGAAGTTAAGAGGCTTCCTAGAGAGGTGGTAGATGCCCCGAGCCTGTCAAGTGTTTAAAAGGCATTTGGACAATGCCCTTAATAATTTCCTTTAATATTTGGTCAGTCCTGAAGTGATCAGGCAGTTGGACTGCCTCCCAACTGAAGGTCCCTTCCAACTGAAATATTCTATTCTATTCTAGTCTGTTCTCCTCTCCTCATCCATTTGCTGACACATTGTTCTCATGGTGTGGCATGAAACCAGATCCTGGCATTTCAAATAAGTTGATGGCACGGGACAAATGCCACCCAGAACCATCCCCACATCAGTTGGTGCTAGAGCAGCCTCCTTCCTTACCCTCACAACAGTCCTGCCACAAACGGAGGTCCACCATGGGAATCTCTTCACAGCTGACCATGCCCTGTGGGTACGATGAAACCTGGAAGACGTCCTTCTGGAGCTGCTGGATGTGGTCACTGTTGTCACAAATGACACGAGCAAGGGACGTCTGTCTGATCTGAGTCAGCTGCGCTGGTGTGAAGACTCCAGGATTCTCATACCAAAATCTACAGTGGGTTGTAATCACAGCATGGCTCAGGAGTAGGAGGAGAAGATTGGAGAGGAGAATAGCTCTCCTACATCTGTGTGGCAGCACCTACACTCTTCAAAAGGAACTTTTATTGTGGGTGTGAGGTGGCTGTGAACACAGACTGTCCCTTTTCTGAACCCATGAACCCCTGTGAGCTGCTGGTCACCACCTGCAGGTACAGCCTCTTGTAGGGAATCCTAAGGCTCAGACAGCTTTGCTGTAGCAGGTTGGGACATGGGTGGACAATGCTCCTGCCCTAAATGCATCACCAAGCAAAGACGTGTCTCATCCACACAAGCAACAAACAGGAATTAGAAGAAAGCTCCTGTGGACATTTTCTAGTATTTTAAGGAGACATTGGGCACATCCTCAAAGGTGCCCAGTGTCCTGAGGTGACATGAGAACCATTAAATCAAGAAAGAACACATTGACAGTAACTGTGGCAAGTCCTTTTGCACATGCACCGGAGAGAGGAGACTCTTCCTCATGTCATAAGACAAGAAATAATAAAAAATTACAGGTTTTGTTCCTCCCTGCAGAGAGAAAATCCCCCCCAAACAGAACAGCAAAGACTTTGTGTTGACGTCAATGATAATACCTATCTCCATCTCTCAGCCTTCTGAACTGCGTCGTTAAGAGACACATCAGTGTTGGTCCAACTCTGGTACCAGGGACAAGATCCTCCACCATCAGTGCTGGAAATAGGTCAATATTTTTGGTAGTTCCATATAAACTGCAGGATAACAGATATTAAAAAAAAAAGTAGTTAAAATACTAGCCAGGAGTGGAGATGATATAAATCTGTTCCCATCACAGGAATCTGGACAATATTTGTAATGGTCTTATCTAAAAGACAATGAGATAAAGGCCTGCCTTGGGAAGAGGCAGCCAATGCAGATAAGATGCAGTTTAGTCTCACTGGAAAATAGCTCCAAGGCTCAATCTGCTCCCAAGCTACACCACAGCAGCTCCTGATGACATTCCACTCAGAACCAGACTGATCACTTGGAGAGATCTCATTTGTCTTACCCCATTCTTAAACCACAGCTATGACCCTATCTTAACATCTGTGGGTAGCAAAATCTGGGCAGCTTATTTGATAGGTGTCCTGGGAAGAGCAGAAACTTTTCACTGGCTGATCTCCAGTGATTTTGATGCCTCCGAGTCCAGGCTACGGTACCTCCTGAGTTTTTCCCTGATCTCCAAGTTCTTTATCTCATTTCTGAGGTCCTCAAACTCCTGTGCAGATGAGAGGTTGCAGAAGACCCTGAAGTCATTGTAAGGTGGGATGCCATGATCTCGCCCTCTCTGGATGTTGATAGCGGCCAAGTCCAGTGAGACAGAGTGTGCCATGGAGAAGAGTTTCTCCGTCAGCTCCATGTTGAGGAGTTCAGAGGGGACCCGCATTTTCCCAGGAACCCCAAACAGCCCACGGAGAAGGGGGTCAATCCCACCCTCCTGGGTGATCCTGAAAGGGGAGAAGAAGGCCTTGTGCAGGGGAACATGGCCTTGACGGATGGGCTGGAAGGTTTCGTTCAGTCGGTACAGGATGGGGTTGATCAAGGTGTGCCCGAAGCGGAAGGCAGCAGTGGCAAAGGCGTTGAGAATCCCCGCATTGATGTTGGGGTTGTAGCCTTTGTACTCACCCAGCATCTTCATCCCAGCTTCCCCGAGGACCTTGGGGAGCCACTGGGCATAGGTGATGTGCTGCATCTGGGCACCCACAATCTTCCGTGCTTCATGATACAGGAGGTCTCCATCCCAGTGGGGATTGAGGGCTGAAAGCTCCATGGCAATGCGGTTGTGCTCCCGGAACCAGAGTGTGTGCATGGCCGTGAGACCCAGCTGCTCGTTGGCACGGTGGTCTCCTGCCAGGAAGCATGGCACAGGGCTCTCGTTCTCATCTCTCATGCACTCAGTGGGTGGTCCCACAGCAAAGGGAAGGAGATGTTTTCCTGAGCTGGGTACAACTTGCCCTTGCTTCAGCAACCCATTTTGGCTGCTCAGATCCCGCAGCTCCCGTGATTCCTGCTCTGTGCTACCGTAAACATTGGAAGCATCGATGTAAGACGTCAAGTGGTTGATCTGCTCCCTGGCATAGACCGAGTTCATCAGCAGGGAGGTCATCCCGCTGCCACACACGGGGCTCGAGCGGACGAAGAACATGCAGCGCCCGTTCCTCACGCGGGGGTCGTTGGCAGGGACCGTGATGGAGAAGCAAGGTGGGTCGTTGCTGCACACCTCGCTGCAGGGTGCTCCATCTGAGAAGCGGGACATGCTGATGGCTGCCACTGTCTGGTCCATGTCGTGGTCCAGAAACTGGCCCCACTGCATGAGCATGTGTGTGAATTGGTCATCAGGAGTGATGGTCTCAGTCCCAACCATGGCGGTAGAGACAAGGCGGGGTAGAGGAAGGGGTAGGTCCCTGGCATCTTCTGCCAAGGAAAAGCCCCGAGGGAGGTTAAATCCATTCTGGTAGGCAGGTTTGAGGAGCCTTTGGAAGGCTGTGAGAGATGCACCCCACATTGGGTGCTGGAGATTGTTGCAAGATCCATCATGGGTCCTGTACTTCTTGTGGAAGCAGATATCTGAGCAGTTGGGCGTGCGGCGGTGGGCAGAGCAGCCCGATAGGTTGGCAATCATGTTCAGGTAATGAGGAGACACCAAGTCATTGTACCGATAGCCTGTGAAGGTAAAGACAAAGCACCAGGTCACACCATGACTGCTGTAGCCATCTGGTTCCTACCACCCCATGTCAGGGCTCTGTGTGAAACCACTACTGGGATTGTCAGGGTGGGCATGGTGGCCAGGTCTCTGATCATGGTGTTGCTAGGCAATTTATGGAAGGTTAAATGAAGCACAGGATGGTGTCAGGCCCACAGAGAAGAAAAGAAAGGGAAAAGTTGAGTACAAACTGCGTGGAGGTGGAAAGCAGAAATGTTGTGACTGCCAGACCAAACTGTGGAAGTGGTCTTGGTCTCCATCCTGGGTTTATTTTACAATCACTACAACCTCAAGCACCATCAACCATCCAAACCCTACGTGATGAGCAGCAGGGAAGCTGTGGGTGACTGCCAGGGTGCTACGCCACGCCAAAGCGCTGAATAATGCTGCGCTGTGCAGATGCTGACAGGACAACGAGGAGGAAAGGCTGGCAGTCCAACCAGCCCAGACAAGACCTGCAGCCTGGAGAGAAACTCCTCACAGCCTGGAATACATCCAGACAGGAAAAAATATGTATAAGCCCCAAACGTACATGCCTGCTACAGGATAACTCACACGTATAGGTAGAAACACGCAGTGTATGGGAATGGCTGTTGTGTATAGAAGAAGTCCCAGCTGGCAAGCTTTGGCATCCAGCTGCTGGATGCTTGGACCTCAGTAGGTATTCTTGGTGTTGCATTGCTTTGTTGCTTGCTATCCTGCCTCGATAAAAGGAACCTGAGTGACTGGAACCCACCTGAGCTTGTAGCTAAGAGATCAAAGTAGCAGAGAGACAGAGGAGTGATGTCCCCCTTCCTCTGGAACAGCACCCAAAGACAACAGAATTTTCAGCATTTTTCTTGTTGCCACTTAGAGGGCAGGAGACATCTCTGACCATGCTGCTGAGCAAACCTCAGGTCCACAAAGCTCTTCCTTTGTGAGTTAGATGGCTAAATATTTTTAAAGATTAGGGCTTTCATAGCAAGTCCAGAAATCTTTACAAAATGGGGAACTGAACAACTTTCCTGAGTAACCACAAGACCAGCCCTCTGGCTGTTATGAAAACCATGAGATGCAAGAGAACGTTGCAACCCAGACAACTCATTTCTTGACATACCCAAATCTACATTTTTTTAAGCTTTCTGGATGGCTACACATTGCTATTTTAATTGAATCCTCCGTACAAACTTAAGAAGAGAAAGAAAATCTCTCCTACCTGTGACATTCATATCCACGATGAGACCTTGTTGCACATGTTCCTGAATCAGTTGCAAGGTCCTTTCAAAGATCTCACCTGCCCTGGCTGTTTCCAAAGTGTAGGGGTCTCGGGGGTAACGGAAGAGAGCCAGCAAGTCATTGGGCGTCTTGGGGCGTCTGTTTCAAAGAATTAGAAGTGAACATGTGAACATTAAAATTAAAAATAGACTCTGTTCAGAGCAAGGAGACCCTGCAAGCAGCAACCTCTTCCAGGGTCTAAGCCTGGTCTGATGCTTCACCCCCAAAACTAGCGCATAGGAATGACGTGGCTTTGCATATTGCAGATGATTAAAGAAAGGATGGTTTTTTTCCTTGGGAAAACACACATATTTAATTTCCTCACCATCTCTGTTGGGTTTTTTTTTTCTGCTCTAGTAATTTATTTTTCACTTTTCAACAGCTGAAACCCAGAGGTTTGGGGCTTAACACAAATTATCTGTCTTTCCAATAAAAACATGTGTTGGGGTGGAAGAGGAGGGAATTGCTACTCACTCAGGACATGAGGAAATGGTTAGAATGATTCTGTTATTTCTGGTCACCCAACACAAAGTCAGTTGTGTTTATAAAATTATTGTGCTGATTATTTTCTTTTCTCTCCACTGTCTCTGAAGTCAACTCCAGTTGACAAAATGTACGTTGCAGATATTATAAGTGACACAAGAGGTGATATTCAAGCCTGGTGGAAAGGAGGCTGAGAGGAGACCACCTTGCTCTCTACAACTCCCTGAAAAGAGGGTGTAGAGAGGTGGGGTCGGTCTCTTCTCCCAGGTAACAAGTGATAGAATAAGAGGAAATGGCCTCAAGTTGCACCAGGAGAGGTTTAGATCGAATATGAGGAAAAACTTGTTCACTGAAAGGTTGGTCAAGCATTGGAACAGGCTGCCCAAGGAGGTGGTGGAGTCACCTTCCCTGGTGGGATTTAAAAGACAGGTAGATGAGGTGCTGAGGGACATGGGTTAGAGGTGGAATTGGTAGTGTTGGGTTTATGGTTGGACTCAATGATCTTAAAGTTCTTTTCCAACCACTACGATTCTGCGATTTAATGTATCAGATTTTTCCAGAATCCCAAATGCCTGTTATGAAGTTCTATCACATCCTTACCCCTACATGGTACAACTTCAACCTCCAATACCCAAAACAATACTAGAGCTTTTATTTGCAGATTATCAACAACAACAACAAGAAAATACATTTGAGAGAGCTCCATTCATTGCCCTTTTAATCTCTTTTCTGCTTCAAGGCTCAGATCGTGGCATTTCACACACTTACTTGCTAAACAGCTCAGTGCGTGTTGAGTTGATGGCGTGGTCCACGCTGCTGATGGCTTCCCGTATCGACGTGGCTACAAACGTGTCACCGCTCCGACCAACATCCGTGGCTTTCCAAAGCAGAAAAAATAAAATAAAATTAAAAAAAAAAAAATTATAAATTTACTTTGATATTAATTTGTCTTCCAAGCTCAAGAAAATCTGTGTATCAGTACAAGCCGCGTAGTAACTCGACTGCAAGTCAAACTCTGTTTCCATTTGCAACATAAACACCATGAAACTTTTTTTTTTCTTTTTAAAATCCAGATATTCTGAAGAAGAAATTAATTGCCTGAAAAACAAGGTGATTTTTTTCAGGAGATGGCTGTGGAACACATATTCCGAGTTTGCTCCTGTACAACTCTGCAAATAAATGTCTGGTTTGGTCAGTGGTTAAACTGGAAAAAGAAAAGGTAAAAATCACAGTGAGTTAACCCAAAATAATGTGATTACTTCCCACCTTCCCACGAAAGAAACTTCTAAAAGCCATGAAATTTATTTGAATGTATGGCTCATCTGTTAATTTTCCATTTGTGGAACACTTCCAAATTCAATACAAATTTAGTGTTAACACCTCAGATACATCATTTTAAATAATAATAAAAAAAAAACAAAAACAAGAGAAAGCTGTTGTTTGAATACCTTCAGAAATAAATACATGAATTCTTAAAAAATTACTACAGAATGCATTTTTTAAGTGAGAGCCTTTGTCACAGCTGAACAAACCAGCTCCCGTTTGGCCACCGGCCTATGCAATAGCCAGCTGGAAAATGAGGGACCAATCAAGAGTAAATCACAGAAATTATCTCAGGAGTCATTTCAAACAACAAAGGAACTTCAGATTATTCTCAGCTTCTTGCATACAATCCCTGTAGAGAAAATAATAACAAATTCACCTAATAAGCAACCCACTGTTCATGTGTGCTTGAGGAACAGTCCTCTACTGACATTTTTAACCTGATTGCTTGCCTTTGATGTTTTTCCCTCGTTAGTTCTTCCTTACGCTGTAAGAAGAACAATTTCCACACCTGACCTCTGGTTTGACTAGCAGAGCAGTGTTACTCCTCTTTATTCATGACAGTGACAATGTCGTTCTCCTCCTCCCTCCCCTGGTGTGTGAGGTCATGGGCAGATGATGACTTGTGAGCATGTTGGCACATTTTAATAAGTTTCGGCAGGTCGAGGGAGGTGATTCTGCCCCTCTGCTCTGCTCTCCTGAGACCCCACCTGCAGTGCTGCCTCCAGTGCTGGGGCCACCAACACAAGAAGGAAATGAACCTACTGGAGCCAGTGCAGAGGAGGCCATGAGGATGATGCCAGGGCTGGAGCAGCTCTGCTGTGAGGACAGGCTGAGAGAGTTGGGGCTGTTCAGCCTGGAAAAGAGAAGGCTCTGGGGAGAACTTCCAGCAGCCTCCCAGTACCTGAAGGGGGTCCAGGAAGGCTGGGGAGGGACTTTGGCCAAGGGCAGGGAGTGATAGAATAAGGGGTGATGGCTTGAAATTGGAATAGGGGAGATTGAGATGAGATGTGAGGAAGAAATTCTTTGGTGTGAGGGTGGTGAGACAGTGTCCCAGGTTGGCCAGAGAAGCTGTGGCTGCTCCTCCCTGGAAGTGTTGAAGTCCAGGTTGGATGAGGCTTTGAGCAACCTGGTCTAGTGGAAGGTGTCCCTGCTGATGTCAGGGGGGTTGGAACTGGGTGAGCTTTAAGGTCCCTTCCAACCCAAACCATTCTATGATTCTCCTTCCCAGCAGAGGCAGTAACCACTCACACGCCAACAGCTTGCCTGGTAGGAGATGGTTTAAGACACCACCTTTGGCTTTGCAGGGAACAACTGCAGCTCAGCTGAGAAAAGAGTGAGGAGCAGCCGTGAAGTGCATGGGCTTAGACAATAGAGTGACTCCCATCATGAACCTGTCTGCAAAGAAGCTGAAGAAATAACAGAGGAGTTATCTGTTCAAAGTATAGGCGCCAACACAGCATAGACCCTCCTTACAGGAGAGCAAGAGAACATTCCAGAGGATCACAGGAGATGCCCTACCGGTGATGGTGAGCTGCATAGCACTGGAGGTGAAGCCAAAGGGGTTTCTGGCTATGCACTCATATCTGCCCTGGTCAGCCACGCCGAGGTCTTGAATGGAAAGGGTCCCATCTTGGCTTATGTGGAACTTGCCACTCTCTGTGATCTGGATACCCTCCTGTTGCACCATCAAAAGACAGAAAACATGTCAGGATATGGAAAGCTTCCCATCATCCCAGCCTTTAGCCTATTCAGCAAATCCACAGACTGATGCAATGAAATAATATGGCCACCAGATGTTAGCATTGCTCTTCCAGAGAAACCAGAAAGCCACCCAAGGACACCTGTTCCTGCCTGGACCCACTGTGAGAAGGTCCTTGCTCAGCTCCTTCACCCTGGTCCACCTCCAGGCATTCACTGCAGGGCACAGACACCCCATGAATTTCACTGCACGTCCTACAGACAGGCTGGCTGTGCCCTGATGTTGTCTCAGAAGTTTCCTGGCACATAAAAAAGTCTAAAAGTCTTCAGTTTTGGGACAACCTGAAACTGATGGATTTTTGATGGCCTTGAACTGTAGACACCAGCTTTTGCTGGCTCTGGGCAGCACCACTGATCAAAGTGCTGTGAGCAGCAGCTCGTTCAAACTCTACCTCAGGTTGGTGGCTTCAGGTTTTACTTTTTTATTCTCCTATTTCTTAACCCTGCCCCAATCTCACGCTTACTCTGCTGCCCTCCCAGACTCTTTTCTTCTGCTCCCAACCATTGCCTGAACCCCAAGGCAAGCTGCAAGGTCACCTCCCACGAGACCTCTGCAGGGTGACTGAAGCTCAAGCATTTTCCCCTCTAATTTGTTCTGTGCCTGACTGTGCTCAAAGGCAGGGCAGGTCCCAGTGAAGGTCACATGTGTTGTACTACAGCACAGCAGGAAAAAGTCTGAAGAGCTTCATCTAATGAATTCTTGAAAAGATGAGCCAATGCTGCAGCGTGACTATGAGCAAGTGTGGATTTGCCCCACCAAAGCTGGAGCCAACCGGCATCATCCAGTTCCACCAGTGGGAATCCTGGAAATAAGGACAGACTACTCAGAAAACAATCCATTTTCAGGGTGTTGGGGTTTTTTTCCAGGAATAGTTAATCAAACATTTCTAACGTCCTGGAAAGTCACTGGCTTTAAGTTATTCATTTGGGAGGAAGAACAAGAAAAACCAGGAAAATGCATTGCAAGGCTTCAGGGCTGAGAAAGAGCAACATTCTTGTAGACCATCAAAACCCCCAAATCAATGGAAATGTTGCTCCTTAAATTTTCATCAAACACAATTTTTTCCACGTGTATCACACCAACTGATTTAACTAGTTGAGCTGGGAGAAATGTTTAAGGAGAAAGTTGTTTGATGTCCCCAGGGAGGAGCCATCCTGCTTCCCAGTATGTCAAGTCCATGATATCAGCTCTTACTTTGACCCAGGTTATGGTGGGCCGTGGATCTCCTTGGGCAGCACAAGTTATAGCAACGTCCTGGCCCGTCTCTGCCACCACGTCTTGGGGGGGATGAAGGAACACGGGTATCACTGTGCAACAGGGGGGGGAAAAAGTCACAAGTGCAAGAAAAACATCAAGGAAAATAGAGAAATCTGTGTGTAAAACATCTCAGAATGGGCAAACCAGAGCTGCTGGGGCTCTTTCTGCTGTGGCAAGTGCTCTTCAAAGGGGTCAATTTACCCTCCATAATTTATATACATTATTTTCTGCTCCTGTGGGTCTCTACTTGGGACAACTACATGGGAATGTGCCAGGTTCTGTGTCATTTAAAATCATTAATTTAAAGGTTTTCTAGAAAAGATGCTCCAGTTGAAACAAGGATGGTGAATTGATTGAGGAATTGTCGGATGAGGGTCTCTGGCAAGGGTTAGGTCAGATTAAATAACTATATTGATCTTGTTGGTCTTAAAATATTCTGTGAATTCTGTGCTTAAAGAATCACTAATTTAATCTTTCGAGATAGTTTCCTTCCCTCCAGTCTCCCCTTAGTCAAATTCTGCCATGTTTGTGAACAAGCAGGGACGTTTGCTTATTTAGAATGATTATTTATACAGGAACAAAAAAAAAAAAAAAAGCAAATAAAACCATGAAAGTATTCTTTTGTCATTTGTGTTTTACAGAGGTTTGATTTTAGAATATTTAAATTTAAATTGAACCTATGACCTGGTAGCTAATATTTAAGATAAACATATCTGGAGCCTGAGTTAAATCTTCCTGAGAAGGAATCAGGTTTTTTGAAGAATATTTCATTCCTAAAAGAAGGAATGTTAAAAGTCATTTTGTAAGAAAGACAAAATTTAAAAATAATAATAATTAAAAAAAGATTACTAAGAATTCAGTTAATACAATTTTTTTGTAAATTCTCAGACAAAAAAATCCTTTGTTTCCTTTCCTTTCCTTTCCTTTCCTTTCCTTTCCTTTCCTTTCCTTTCCTTTCCTTTCCTTTCCTTTCCTTTCCTTTCCTTTCCTTTCCTTTCCTTTCCTTTCCCAAAACAATTTGCTTAATAAGGACTCCCAAGTACATTAAAGGGCTTTATTTTTAACTCAAGAGCTCATCTGATGGGCGTTAAAGGTCATTTCTGATGACCTAACCCTGCCCTAGAGTTTATTTGTGCAGATGCCAACGATACCATCCCGTTCCTGGACGCACCAGATGAGTTTTATTCCCATGATTATACTTTTTTCTAGACAATGTGATAAATTTTCAAGGAAAACTGAAGCAGCTTCTTCTAATTTACAAATCTTGGCACTCTGGAAACCTCTTTAACGTTCCCCACCAACTGATGGAGCTCTCGGGTTAGACATCTGCTCCCAGACAAAAGCAAAATCCCATCCCATAGGAACCAGGACAATTCCCTGCCTTGTCAGACACTTTTATACCATATAGAACATTATATACCAAAACATTAACTTAATAAACCCATTTTCCAGCCCTTATTTCCCACAGCCTCACCAACTTACCTCGTGGAGTCACCGACAGCTGGACCGGGAGGGTCCTCACTCCGATGGCACTGATGGCATGGCATTCGTACTGGCCTTGGTCATGCAAAGCCACCCTCATCACCCTCAGGGTACCCGTGGAGAGGATGCTGTGCCTCCGGTCATTCGGCAGTGGCCCACCTGGGCAAACATGTAGTGTGAATTGTTAATTGGCTGTGAGATTTCTCAGCCCATCACTGGAGGTGTTTGTGTGACAGTCAAAAATTTCATTTCCTTCCCAACTTGACATCAGCCACCCTGAAATACCATCTTCATCTTGCTAAGTGAGGAATGAAACTGATGTTGCTCTCCCCACACCCAGGATCATGACTGAGTTGTCCTGTCTAAGCAACTGGAAAGGAGCTGGTAGCCTTTTTCTTTCCTTTAAGTCTTTTCTTAGTGCAAACAGCAGATTTAGGGACACCTGATGGATAACAAATCTGTGTTCAATTATCCCAACTGGCTGTTTGATCAAATAAATGGAAACATTTAGTATTGTCTTTTTTAATTGGGTATTTTGATTTTCCTTTTGTTTGGAAACTGCATTGTTTCAATATTTTCTCTATTTAAGGAGAAAAGTGGAAAATTAAAACGCTTTACCAAACCCAAACAAAATTATTAGAACTTCTTAGTTTAGTGACTTTTTTAAAAAATATTCCTTTTTTTTCCAAATAAGGGCTCTATTTATTCATCCCAAATACCAAAAGGAATCTGAATCCTCCCCACACTGTCAAAAGTGGCTTTGAGAATGAGTGATGCTCCATCACTTCTCCTCCTCTTGTCTTGCCCTTAACATGACTTCTGTGAAAGCACCATAAAGCCTGGTTGATCTTTGGATTGCTGAGTGATCTATCAAACCTGGTCATAAAGCAGTTATTAATCTCACTTCTTGTCACTGTCACACATCTCTAAGGGATATCTTCTGATATCTGGGCAGTGGAGGAAAACAGGATAAAGGAGATGGAGGACATGCTGGTAGAGGAGAATTTCAGCTGGTTCTTCTTAACTCTGCATCAGGGCTATTGCTGTGGAAGGTGCAATACAATAGCCATGAACTCTCCACTCCACTAAACCATTAATTATGGCTTGTGAAGCATAAGGAAAAGTTGGAGTGTTTCTGGGCCAAGTGTTATTGGCTTCTGTCCCAGAAAGTGTTGGATGGGATCAGCTCAGCGGAGCCAGCGCTAACAATCGTCCAGGACTTTAAAAGTTCACCACCACCTGTTGGCCCAAAGTGGTTTTTCCTCAGCTAAAAGAAGCCTCAGAGGTGTGTCAGTGGTGAATGGTGCTCCCCTGCAACACGCTCCCCAGGAGGAGCAAATCGATTATAATGACAGAGAGCTGGTACATGGTGATGCCCACCAACTTGGAGTGTCCAGACCTTGCCGTTTCAAAGGAGGTAGGAAGCCATTGCAGAAAGAAGTTTGAGGCTTTCCATGGGTTTCATGAGTTTCATGTGCTGATGAAAAATGGCACACTCCTTCCTTCTGACACGATGACTTAGTGTGTCAAAGACCTAGGAGGCTCCCTCCCTCCTCAGTGCATAACCTCATCCTTGGTGATGTACAACATTTCTCCTAGAGTGACTAGGTCTGTGCTGATCACCATCTGTCCTGTGTCACCACTGCAAGTCATTGCCCTGGACCAGCAGCTTGGCTGTTCTCACCTACACCCCGTGGATGGTGAAATGGGAGAGAACAAAACCGGGAGTCAAATGAGGTAGTACCTGCCCTTGTCCAGGCAATCACGGGTGGAGGGTGACCTTCAGCAGAGCAGAGGAAATCCACGCTTTGTCCCTCAGTTACTGTCTGGTCAGTAGGGATGAGGAGAAACCTGGGAGAATCTGGAGGGGAAAGGAAGAACTGAGCAGCAGGAAAATCTCAGGCAACAAGCTCGGGTTAATTCTCAGTTCATGGAAGCAGAACCAGTCACGGGGTTTAAATACACCTTCTGTGACAGAGCACAAATGGCATCAGCCTGGAACTCCTCACCTTGCACTATGATCCTTGCTGTGGCCTGGATGGATCCCTCGGTGTTGCTGGCGTTGCAGTTGTACTGTCCCTGGTCTGAGAAAGTGACGTTCTGAATGAAGAGTCCTCCAGAGCTGGTGATAGCAAAACGGGAATCCTGCGGCAAAGGAGAACCTGTGCCAAGGGTCCAGCTGATGCGAGGGTGGGGGTGACCAGAGACCCCACACTCCAAGGTGACGCTTTCCCCAATCAACACTTCAGTGTTCTGTGGCTGGATCACAAAAGTGGGCTTGGCTGGAAGGAAATAAGTGCTTCAGAAAACAGAAACTGTTGCCTGCTCAGTTAGGAGCAGAAATTGCTTGGACTTCTCATGCAGCCCAGCTAGCAGTCACCTGGCTCTTCTCTGACCTCCAAATCCTCACTGTGAGCAATTCCCCCAGTGCTACTTCTTCCTAACACCTCCACATCCCAGTCATAGAATCATAGAATCTCCTGGTTGGAAAATACCTCTGAGATCATTGAGTTCAACTGTACTTGTCCACTACTAAATCACATCTCTGAGCACTTCATCTGCCGGTCTTTTAACACCCCCAGGGATGGGGACTCAACTGCCTCCCTAAGCAGCCCATTCCAGTGCCTGAGAACCCTTTCAGTGAAGAAGTACTTCCTGACATCAGTCACTTAGTTCTGGAGGATCCCTACCCCTGTGTCCCCATCACCCTTGATACCTCTGCACCCCAGAATTCATCCCAGCCCCAAATTACTTTCAGTCTCTAAACCCCCAGTTTCTCACTCCCATGAAGGAATCCCCTGAAGCTCAGACCACACTATGCTGTTAGTCACTCTCTTCCCCAGCACACCAAGAACATCTTGGCACATCAAAGCCAGGACTGACTCTGACTTAGCTCCACTCCCAGCCCCAACCCAAGTTGATCCTTCAGGGGGTGCACAAGGCTAATTACATGGGGTGCCAAAATAGCGCAGCACGACTTCTTGTGTCTTGACCTCCCCAGCTATGTTCTTGGCCATGCATTGATAGACGCCTTTGTCCGACTCCTTGGTATTCTGGATCATCAAGGTGCCATCTTGCAGCAGGTTCAGACGGTTGTCATCTTTCATGTCAATCTTGTTACTGAAAAACAGCCACAAACAGGAAAAGTATGAAAGGAGTAAAGATGGGTGGTCTTCCCCCGAGCTGGGGGAGCAGAGGGGCTTGGCATGCATTGCAGTAAGTTGAGGTTCCTTGGAGCTATTCTGAGACTTCATGAAATTTAGAGCAAGAGTTACGATTTACAGCACTGAACTTCAGCTCCAGCTCTGGTTTACTCCCTGGGTGAGCTACTTTTTCCTCTCACCACTGATTACAAATGACATTTACAGCCCATCAGGAGAGCACACTGTTCCCATGCAAGGCCATCATTGCTATTGTCAGGCATCTCGTCCCAGAAAGCTTGTTCTCATTATTTATTAAGTGCAAATATAATAATGAATTAATATCATTAATTGTGTGCAGCCATTTCTATTCAAACAGGCTCAAAGGCCTCTGGGTCAACAAAAACCTCTGAGCAAGTCACTATGAGATCCCAACACAGCTTGGACTCTAACCCAACCCGAGAGTTGTGAAACATCTTCCTTCTTTCTACAATGACCTGCGACTCCTGGATCCCAGCCTGTGGCAGGAGGTCCCACTGCTGCATCCCATTTGTCCCAGCATGAAGGAATCTTGGATGGCTGCAGATGATTGAAAAGGGAGAAGAGACTTCTCTCCCCCTAGGACAAAGGCTGAATGCACCATGCAAACTAATATGCTTGCTGGGCATTTATTGAATTCCCCTGATGGCTCCTCACTCTAGTCATATCTCGTTTGCAGAACATTTATTATCATTACCCCTTTTCCAATGCTATCTTTGGGAGCCTGCCAGCATTTCCCTAACAAAACCTTCCTTCCAGGGGGACTTCACTCAGCCATAAACTTTTGTTCTGTGCTGAAGCTCTGCCTGGTGGGGAGTTAGCCTGGAGCAGCAAACATTGATCATTTTTATTAATAACCAAGCCCTGTTCAGGCTCCCACAGACCTGAAGCTCATAAAGCAGCAAAGTAACTTCAGTTCCACAGTGGGCAACTGCTTGAGCACAGAGTATTTTATTGTGTTGGCATCGAGCATAGCTGTGGATTTTCGCAGTGGTGTTGTATAGAATGATAATCTATACGTTGCTTTGCAAGGTCTGTCTTCAGTGGAGTGCTGTGATTTTTCTCTTTGCAAAAAGCCATTCCCTCAGCACTCTGGGCCTTTAGTGAGAAAAACTCAGACCAGAAGCGTTTCAGCAGTTAATAAATGGCAAGTGTGGTGTCTTAGAGCAACATGAAATACTAATTTTATACATAATTTTTTTTTTCTGATCAAAAGACAATTGTTCTCAGCCTGCAGAGGATGAGGATGTTTATGGGAAAGTTAGAAGCTTTTGGAATCTATTACAAATGCAGATGAAATATTTGTAATGCAGATGAAAACACCACTTGGGTTACATGGTCACCATTAAAAGGAAGGTAACTCCAACCCATGGATTATCCAATTTATTTTTATTTTTTTAATGTTGTATGAAATGGCTTTTGTAATTACAGGCAGCTACTGAAGAACTCGGTGCTTGAAAACCTTTGCTACTCCCAGGGCTCATTGTGTGTGACTTACTTGTTGTGCAGCCAAATAATGGCAGGCTTTGGGTTGCCTTCTGCCCTGCAGGTGAAATAAACGGTGTTTCCCAAGAGGACGTCGACATCGTGGGGTTCTGAGGTTATGCGAGGCCTCTCTGCAAAAGATGGTTTTAACATAACCCAGTCTAGAGCAGCACAAATCCACCTCCAGCCCAACTGGAGTGTCATGGGTAACACAACATCCATCCTGCAACCCCCGAGCAAGCAGGTACAGCAGAGCCCTGGGTGCAACAGCATCTACTCAGAGCCAACCAAGACTTCTCACCAACATCAACAAAAACAGTGATATCAGGGAGGGAACAGCATCGTTCATCTGAGCCCGAGAAAAGCTCAACATGGGCCAGCAATGTGAACTCACAGCACAGAGGTCAATAACCTTGTCCTGGGCTGCACCTAGAGCAGTGTGGACAGCAGGTGGAGGGAGGGGATTCTGCCCCTCTGCTCTGATCTCCTGAGACCCCACCTGCAGTGTTGCCTTCAGTTCTGGGGCCACCAACACAAGAAGGACATGGACCTACTGGAGCCAGTGCAGAGGAGGCCACGAGGATGATCCAAGGGCTGGAGCACCTCTGCTGTGAGGACAGGCTGTGAGGGTGGTGAGACACTGGAACAGGTTGCCCAGAGAAGCTGTGGCTGTTCCTCCCTGGAAGTGTTCAAGGCCAGGTTGGATGAGGCTTTGAGCAACCTGGTCTAGTGGAAGGTGTCCCTGTTCATGGCAGGGGGGTTGGGACTGGATGAGCTTTGAGGTCCCTTCCAACCCAAACCATTCCATGATTCTATGAAGTGGCTGTTCCTATTGCCAGTGTGCTGGGCAGGGGATCAACTCAAGAGTTGGTCCCTGTCTCCCCCACAATAAGCAGAGAAGTCAATGGCATCCTCACTTGGGTTATTTTTCTGCCCCTGGCATCCTGCTGCTCTCAGCAACCACCTGCTCCATCTGACCATAGTGCCAGCTCTCTGCAAACCACAGCACTTCCCTTGCAACAGGATTTCATTCATCATGTCCCTAATTCATCAAGCCATCCCTAGTCAGCCAAGCCCTTCACTACGTGCTTCACTTCAGATAAACTCAAGCACTAAGCAAGTTAAACATGTAAAGGATGTGCCAAAATAGGAATTTATGTGATCAGTGCTTCATCTTGATTCAGCAGAATACTCATCTGTACGCTCACCAGTAATCCAGTAAAACCATCTGGATTATTTATAAGATTAAGTGAGAACCTGCCACCTCTTCCAGTGTGCTCTTCTTAGAACACAAGGCAATGGTTTAGCAACCAGCTTCCACCATGCCAGTGCAAGACCAAACCCACCACAGCCCCATGGTACAAAATGCTGATCCAGCACAGATTTGCTCTGCTGGTTCACATCTGCTGAGAAGTGCTGGGTTCACTTGATGCCAGCAGCCTTCCTACTGCCTGGGCTATCAGCTGCCTGCATCATTAAGAGCTTTGTGCTAAATTATGCATCATTTGTCTTCTCCAGCTGGCACAATACCAGCTTCAAAGCCTAATGCCAGCAAAATCTTCCCACCAGGTGCTCTGGCTAATTTAACAGACATCCCACTGCGTGCCCATGCCTAAACCAGAACAAATTCACATTAACGGCTGCACCGTGTGTGTCAGGGACAGCTCATTGTGTGGCACATCCGTGTGCAGCTGGTCCCACTCCATGTGTCCCCAGCTGCTTTCTCTAGACCTTTCCTATTCCTCCCTGTCCCTTGAGGTTACAAACCCATTGGTGTCAGTTCAACTCTTTGTATGGCTGTGCCCTAAATTAAGCTGTGAAATGGTCAAGATTAAAATAATAATAATAATAAAATCATAGAAAAGCAAAATGCAAGGGAGAGCTCTTCCAAATCCAGCTGATGTCACACATCTGGCTGACAGCACAGCCATGCACGCAGCTGGGCTGGCATACCCGGGAGGGATGCTAATAGCTGGCTTGGGTGAGTGGAACATCTCAAACTGACTCTACCAGGGAACCACAGCCAACGCTTGTGCCATCCTCCACTGATGCCTGCACTTAAAAGTCAGAGTTTTATCTTTTTCTGTGTGAAATACTGAACTTTGGGATATTTCAGAAGAAAATCTTTCATTTCAAAACATCACTTTTCAGTGAGAAATTATCTAAGTTTAAAGAATAACAGCTTAACAAACACCACACATTACCACAGGCAAGCAGAGCGTTCAGCACATCTACTCAGAGTTTACTTTGGTTTTCAGTTGTGTTCCCAGCCATTGCAGCTCTCTCAGTGTTCCCCTTCTCTTCAGCCTAACGTGGGACATTTCTTCTGGTTGCTGGTTTAGCCACTGACCACAGTAGGTCCTTTACTGGCCCTATGCTATCTAAAAAAACAAGACATCTGCCAGCCAAAACAGAGCTGCTTTCAACCTGACATGATTGTCAGTTTTCTCTGTGCTAACCTGATAACTTGTGTGACACCACTGGGACTTTTCAGCAGTAAAAGGAAGGAGAAAGCAGGATGCCAGGACAGGGAAGAGGGAGGAAAAGGAGTGGAGGAAGTCACTTGGTTTGTTCAGCCTGGAGAAGAGGAGACTGAGAGGAGATCTCATCATGGTCTAGAACTTCCTCCCAAGGGGAAGAGGAGGGGCAGGCGCTGATCTCTTCTCTCTGGCCACCAACGAATGCCAGGAGCAGAGGACATGGCAGGAAGATGTGGCAGGGGAGGGTGAGGTTGGCCATGAGGAAAAGGTTCTTGAGGCAGAGGGTGGTGGAGCACTGGAACAGGCTCCCCAGGGAGGTGCTCATGGCACCAAGGCTGACAAGATTCCAGCAGCATTTGGCCAAGGCCCTGAGGGACATGGTGTGAATGTTGGGCTTGTCCTGTGCAGGGACAGGAGTTGGACTCCATCATCCTTGAGGGTCCCTTCCAACTCACAACATTTGATGATAATATGAAAGCCCAACTCCACAGGTTGGGGGAGGGGCTGGCAGAGGGGTCTGACTTCACTCACCGCAGTTAAACTCTTGGGTGGTCAAGGTGACGATGGATCGCCCATGCAGCTCCCGAGGAGCCTCACAGGTGGCAGCTGTCTGGATATTGCCCTGCTCAGCATATTTCTTCAGCAGCTCAGCCAGCCACATCAAGTCACAGTCACAAAGCAAAGCGTTGGAGTCCAGTCGCCTGCAAGACCAAGGAAAAAACAGTTCAGTTCCCAGCTTCTACCTGCTGCCTCCTTCTCTGGGACACAGGAGAAGGATCACCTGGCTGTTCTTCATAGTATTTAAGTATAACCCAAATTAAAATCTGAGATATTCTATTCCCACAAGATTTAAATAGGATGCTTAACCAAATCTGAAGGATTTTGTTAAAAAAAATAAAAAATTAAAAAAAAATAGCATTACCCATCAGTCATTCTAGTTTCAAATGAAAATTATTCTGTTAAAGTGGATTATGCATTTTTGGCTTAACAAGGCAAAAAGAGACACTGAAATATTGCTATTTCCCACCAGGGTGGAGATTTCAACCTTTATTGAGTTCTGGAAGAACAGCAGATAACGCTGCCTCTATCAGAGCTTTCCACACTCTTTTACTCTTAGCTCAAAATTCTCCCCCTTGATTTTAATGTGCATCAGATTCATCTCTCTCTGCAACCAGCTGTGAGAGGCTGGAGCATTTTTTCAGGATTATAAGAACTTTTATTACTGTAACGTATGCCTGGACCATGCCGAATGGAGCACCGGTGACCTCCCAGCACACCCATGCCTTTCCCTCCGCTGATCTCACTCCTATGTGCAGTGCTATGCATAAGGATAAATAAAGATTAGAGGAGGATTAGTTGATGCCTCCTTCCCCACTGACAGTTTTACAATAGATGGGCTTGAGCCACTAAAAAAAACCCCAAAAAACAGAAGAAAGGTTTAATGTTTCCAGGGACAAACATTTGAGAATATGAGATTTAGCACAAGACCACGATAGAGCGTTTCATAGACACCCCAGCTTTTCCCTGACACGTGCAGACAACATGTCACAAGTTATTCCCTGTTAAAGAAAAGCAAAATGTTTTACCTGCTTGTAGAAACCACAGAGGGCTGCAGTGAGAAGCACATTATTTTATTGTAGTTGAAAATCGTGGCAGAACACCAAAATTCTTTAGTTTTTGCTCTTTTTTTTTTTCTTTTTCTCTCCCAAAACACATAATAGAACTGATTTCCAGAGATCATAAAAGAGAAACAAAGCAAAGCTCTGGGGGGGTTTAAGCAAGCAAAAAGTAAGCTTAAGAGACAGCCAGGTTATGTGGGAACAACACACCAGGGGATTCCTGCATGGGATGAGAATCGTGAACCTCAAAACCCTTCTGAGTATTTTCAATCTCTAGAAAAAAGCTTTTTCTTTTAAAACTATGATTTTTCCTTCTATATTCGATACTGATCTGAAGGTCATATCTGTCCTGGACTCCCTACATTTTTGCAGGCTGTTTTATGGCTTCAAACTGTGTAGGACAGCAGAGGGTTGTGAGGACTTCCCAGGAATCTTCATTCCTGTGTCATTATTGAGCTGTAAGAAGATTATGATTAAGACACTAGCATGAAGAAAGCACTAACTGGTTAAATCAGCTCTTCTGTCCAATCAAAACTGTTTTATAAACTTAGCAGTGGCCTTAGAAGTGCAACAACTAAAAGCTTTGCCAACCAGGCACATTTTTCCTCAGGTCCTGGCCATCTGATCAAAGATAAACAACTGCTCTTTGCAGGCAATGTTTTTTACTTACAGCCGTTTGAGGGATTCCAGTTGAGAGAATGTCCCTGGATGAATCCTGGAAATCTTGTTGTTGTGTAAGAATCTGCAAGGGGAGAACCCAGGCCAAAATTTTATTCAGTATTTGCACCACACGGATGATCCCAGGTCAAAACTCAGCTTAAATACAAAGGTCTCTCATCAAGATGAAGCTGAGTTTTTAAATTGACTGTGTTTCTTTCCATGAGCTATAGGGATTTCATTCATTTGCAAGAGCAATGCAATATACCAAAGAGGGAAGCGGGTGTGGATTGGAAACGGTGACTCAAGATGTGATGTAACAGGTTTAAACTGGAACCTTAACGTTAATCTGCTTCACGCTCTGCAAAGGGAGGAGAAAGGGCACAAAATCCCCACGGACTGGACCCACCCTATCTTTTCTGTGCCTAGGTCAGCTCCAGTTTAGAAGGGACCTTTTCTCCCCCTTCCTGCAGAAGATACAGAAGTTTTACAAGGGCAGCCACTGAATTAAATCTCCAGCAGAAGACATGAGACAACTCACACCCTAGACTCAATGTGGTTATTAACCCAAATCAACGAGTAAATCTAATTCGGACAACAGCAGCCTAAGCTGGGCTTAACTCTAAACCAAGCCAAGGCAAATTGTCACTTCCAGAGTCTTAACACACAGAGAAGACTCCCCAGTTCTCAGAAAAAAAACCCTGATTGCACTAAAATGCATCAGTGGAGACCAAGATGGGACAATTAACTCTCCATTCCCATAATGGGGGGGAAATTTAGTTATGTCACCTAAAACTCAGAAGAGACCCTTGACAAAAGATAGGCAGCAATTTCAGTAGATAGTGGAACAGGAAAGAAATACAAAAGCAGCACAGTTTGTGTGCAAACATCTGCACACACAGGTGTACAGGAGAGTTCAGCCTAGTTGCCCAGCTTGGATGCTGACAAACCTTCCTCTAAAATTTCAATCCAGAATTTGTGTTGGATCAAATACAGCGACTGAGATCAGCCAGGGTGTACTGATCCAGGTCTGAATTTTCCTAAGGGTGTTTGGATCCCACAATTTTATTCCTCTAGCATGTATAGATTCAAGACATTTCCATACAGCACAGAAGGGTCTGTTGGTGTCACCATGGAGTGGGAACCACCACGTGAACTTTTGTCCTAGTGGCTACATTACTACTAGAAGCAATCCTGGGGAGCAGGAGACATGGGACTTTGGTTCCTAACTGCTTTCAAGGTGGATGTGTGTTTGTCTTGTTAGACTTTCTTCCTTTTCCATCCCCTTTTTTTGTACACAGTGCCCAACAGTGTCTAGTGTTGACCTTATGGTCAGAGTAAAATTTCAATTGGCTTAGACAACCGTAGGGTTTTCTGCAGATTTACCCCTACTTAGGTGGAAACATGAACACAACACAGGAATTTCCTTCATACCCCCAGTAACTCTTCTATTTGTCAAGTATGTAAAAATCTCCTTCTTCAAGGAAGCTTCTTTTTGCATTTCCCTCCATTTTGAAGATCACACTTCATGCTACCAAAACAGTTACACAAAGTGAAGGGTTTTTTTCCCCCTTCTCCTCACCCCCTTACTCACAGGAAAGGTCTCATCTTTACTTACAGCCTTTCAAGTTTAGGCAGGTCACTAAAAGTCTCCGGCTCCAGGCTTTCCAGGCTGTTGAAATGCAGGTAACTGTCACACAGGAAAACACAAAGAGCAGAGTTACAGATTTTCAATTTAAAAGACAGAAGATCTTTCCAGATCAATCCATCAATGCCCACCAACCTGTCACTACACATCTAGGGGCAGATGTGGAGAAGCCAGCATTCACTTTAGTATCTCCACTTTCCACATGCAAAAATAGGAGCCAACACTGGCTTTTCCCTATTCTGTCTATTATTTACTGTCTCTTTTAATAAAAGGAGGACAGATTTGCTCTTCTCTGAAGCCCACGACCAAAACCACCACTGTGAATTGCCTGATGCACTGTTAAGGGTCAGGATGAAACCACTGGCCATGGAGAGCCAGCAGCAGCTGCTCCCATCTGAGCACCGTATGGGAATTTTCCCTGCCTTTCCCCTAGAGCCTTGGCATTCCCCAACACTTCCTTGGATCATCCAGGAGGAAGAAACAGCCTTACTCTGAGGCACTTGTTCCCAACCTTGGAATTGCAACATTTCTGAATAGGATCATGAGTTTGCTGAGAATTTATTTGTAGAAAAAGGCCCTGAACAACCTGATAAAACTTTGAAATTTGTCCTGCTTGCTGCTGAAGGTAGGACAGGAGACATCCAAAGGTCTCTTCCAGCCTCTGATTCTATCAGGGGCTCCCAGTATGTGCATCCACCCAACAAGAGCAGAAACATCTGGAAACAGCTGTCATCAGGCTCTTCTGTTTCTGTGGAGGGAAAGCTCAGTCTCCAAAGACTGAGATGGTGTTGTCAGCTGGATACACTTGGATCTAAATGGCACATTAACATGAAGAGCCCAGTTCTTGCTAATACAGGTTAATATTTTTAGTTCTGCTAAAATCCGAAGTGTGACCTGCTGTTCCTGGGAGACCTGGGAGACCTCCTGCACTGCCCCAGGTCACCCCTTGCCATCTGAGATCTGCAGAACAACACCCCACGATACCTGAGACTCCCTGTACCCCATTAGCTGTGCCATTCACCAGCACAACTGACACGTTCTTGACTTTTAGATGCATTTCGGTGTGGTTTCAAGGTTGCCTAAACTCTTCCCCCCTTTATTTTAAACAAGCATATATTTCACAGCGGACACTGATTAATCACGGATCTACAAATCCTCACTCTGCTATCGTAGCTGACCGCCTTGAGAAATAATTGCCTAAGCCACCACATGGCTGTTTGATTTGTAATGGAAGGATTCATGATAAATGGTCCACTATGGGAGCACGAACCGAGAGACAGTGACTCAGACTCTGCACTGGAGGGCAACCGTGGGGAGAGACACCCGTGTTTTAATAAGTCTCAGATGTTTGCTGTCATTGCTTTGGACCTTGAGGAAAGCATTTGATACTGTCCGTCAATCGGGTTATACTTTTTTCTTGTGGGGTACAGGAAAATGGGGTAGGATTTAAGCAAAGCTAATTCTTTTGGAAGCGTGCCTGCTTGAGATTGAAAACAGATGGGCCTTTCAGAGAGCTGTTTGTTGGTTTTGTGGTTTTGTTGGGTTTTGGTTTTTTTTCTTTTATTCGTGACATCAAGTCTGGAAAGCTCATTGTTAAAATATCACTGTGGCCAGCCTTCTCTCCTCTCTAAGCATAGCTGAGCTGGTATCTGCTTCCTATGTTTTCTCCCAGGTGTCCTTGCTTAGCTGGCTGATGAAAAACCATCTTGTACACAAGGTTGGTAGCACACCTATTATGGAGCTTGCCTGGAACTTCCCATTATACTCTGTTCACTTCTGCTCTCAGCCTGGAGAACAAGCTGGATCCTACCCCTTTTACAGTGAAATCCTTAGTTACATTCCAGCCCTATAGACACTGTCATTTGGCACAACCCATGAATTAGAACAGTTTCAACTTCAGTCCCAGTTCTCCAATGATGCAAATAGTTCCTATACTTCAAACATTCACACTCACACTCTCTCCACATGTATTTATACACACACACATAATAGATCACAACCCCAGCTCATATTTTTATCAGGCATTGGAAGGGGTTGCCCAGGGCAGTGGTGGAGTCCCCATCCCTGGAGGGATTGAAGAGTCGTGTAGACATAGTGCTGAGGGACATGGGTTAGTCAGGGACTTGTCAGTGTTGGGTTCATGATTGGACTCCATGATCTTATAGGGCTTTTCCAGTCTGGGCAATTCTGGGATTCTGTGACTCGCGCATGAAAAATCCAATCCCAGTTCAGAAAGACACTTTAGAAGAGTCAGACCTCAGTCTTCCCATCTCCCCTTGAACATGGAGCACTAAGAGTCAAAACCCAAAACTTCTTTGTTTGAATAAAGAGCACAGATGTGCAATACACAGAAAGGGAGCAAATAAGGACTGCTAGAGTGTCATGGTGACAGGCTCCAGTTGCCAGGAAAACATGCGAGGCTCCTTTCATCCCACACTGCCACACAGCTTGGAGGGAAGGTCCTTTGTTTGTTTGGATCCATCATCTTCCCCTCATTGCAATTTCCAGATGCTTTACAGCATGCAAGCACCACCATCCTTGTAGCTCCCACAAACACCCAACTGCCCCAGCAATCAGCTTGCACCTCAACCATCTATTTTCAGTAAAGATTTATCCAAAGAGAAACTCAAACAGCACCCTCAATTCAAGCAAAGGGCCAGATCCTGCTCTCTGCTCCAGGAGTCTCAGCAGACACAAACACAGCAGATCAGCTGCCTTCTGCTTCAAGCCATCCTACAGAACCCTATCTCCTCCCATTGTAAGGTCCTTGGATGTAAAGGGAATCAGAAGCACAGCTGGGCTCTTCCTATGCTCCAGAGGTTTAGGGTCAGGAGGAAATATGTGGGACATCAGTAGGAAGAGACCTCAGTATTAACTAACCAAAATCAGTACTGGGACCAGCTGCTTTCAAATGAAGTCAGTGGAGTCTTGCAAAGCTGGATGATAAAACAGTAGAAGCCTCATCCTGCTCCTTGCTAAGTGTCTGGTACTCTCCACTACTGGAAACACAGCACTTGGGGTAGAGGAGCCAATAAATCAGCTCCTACGCACAACACATTCAACAACAAACACGGCTCGTTTGTACTTACAGCTGTTCCAGAGAACGAAGCCCGTTGAAGGCACGTTGCTGGATGCTCTGAATTTCGTTTTTATAAAGGTAGCTTTCAAAAGGAAAGGGAAAAAAAAGCATCAGGATGACTGAGCAGCAGTTACGTTTTAAAAAGACACAAGAAACTGCGGTGAAGCTCAATCCAAAGCAGAGCTTTCTGATTGGATTCAAGGGCAATGTTTTATAACTGTGACATTAACATCCAGAAATTGGGACCAGAGAGTCCTTGACGGGCAAACATTAGAAGGGGGCTGTTACATTTCAATGAGGTTAAGAGACTACTTAGCTACCAACTCACAGGTATTTCAGGTTCTCCAGATCTTCAAAGGATCTTCTCACAATTTGTTTTATCCGATTATTGTTCAGCAGCCTGTTCAAGTCAAGAGAGAAACAAAAAAACAACAAACAACTGGTGAACTCGACACATGTGAGACTTTTGGTGTTTGTGTTCCTGGATGCCCACTAAAAAATCCTGCACCTGTGTTTTGCAGAGTTTGAGATTAAAAAAGGGGTTAGCAGATCAAAGTTGGGATACTCACACCAGCTAAGTCCATGAGAAGTCTTCTTGTCTAGAGGTGACAAGTGCTTCCAATATGTACAATGTTCAAAGACTTTATTTTTTGCCACAGTGGTTTTCACCTCAAAGTTAGAATTTCAGCCAGAAAAGGGATGAGGGGAAGGGAGACAGGCAGAAGAAAGGGGACAGGAGGGAGAAATTAAATCATTGCTGCCACTCTCGTACAACTACAATGATTTTTGAAGGTCCACGGTTGTGTTCAACAACGTGTGAGCAGAGGTGTGCAGAGCCAGTTTTTAAGGGTGCAAACACAGTTTAAAATACCAGTTCACAGTGGAGTTACGGGAGTTAGAAAATGGTGAGGCTTTGTTCTAATTACTTTGTATACAAATATGTGCAAATGGAAAATAAATAAACACAGATCTGATTCCTGAGGCTGTTCAGAAACAGCCTCTTTCGATCTAGAGAGCCTCGTGCCAGATTTTAATACAAAATCTATGGACAACATCACATTGGCAGGCAATCTCTGACTTGTATATGCAGTTGCCATGACTGTGCATGCAAATGATGGCTGGTGCCAACGACCAGAAACACAACTCAACCTCCTAATAACCACACTGTGTGCAACAGCGGTACAGCTACAAAAACCTCTTCTGCAACCACTGCCAAGCCCAACACCAAGAAAATGAAATAAATCATTTATAAATAGCTCCTTAATATAGGACGTTTAACTATTCACCGTGGCTGCCTAACCACACTCCTGCGGGTCTTTCCCCGTGGTATCCCACTGATGTTCAGATCTGTGGCCGCAGAGCTGGTGGAGCTTATAGCTCAATAGCTCAGAGCAAGGATTTCACCAGCTACACTTATTTTTAAAATTCCTAAATGGAGATGTGGATGGAGAGGAGAGTTGTGACCATGTACTGCAAAGATTTGTTCTTCTAGTGTTGGAGGAAAAACTGCTATTCCCTCTGCAGGCAGCCAGACCTTACAAGGTTGGGTCAAATTCAACATGTGCATTGGATGTGCATTTTCTACTTTACAAGCTCCTTTTTGTGATAGCTACGTTCCTCAGAAACCATCTGCCACCAGACAGCAGGTGAGAAGACAGTTCAGCACTTTCCCAGCTGTAAAGCCCAATCTTGTGCCCTGCTTTGCTGGAGAAAATAGGGTGGGCAGGGCATCAGCCAGCCTCTGGCACTACAGCCAAAGCTCATTTCCTGGGAAGAACAGTTTTTGCAGGTAAAGGATGGAGAGAAAAGACAAAGAGATGGGGAGA
Organism: Antrostomus carolinensis; assembly: GCF_000700745.2. Classification (NCBI taxonomy): domain Eukaryota; kingdom Metazoa; phylum Chordata; class Aves; order Caprimulgiformes; family Caprimulgidae; genus Antrostomus; species Antrostomus carolinensis. The sequence goes on from NW_010333972.1 coordinate 35,649, forward strand.
AACGGAAGAAAATGTGTGGGAAAAGCTGAAGATAAAATCAAACACCTCAGGGATGCAAGGATAAAAGATGTCAGAAACACACACGTGTTATGGCAGCTTCACAAGTTACCGCCAGGCACCTGAGCTACACCAGCTTTCCACCAGCTTGTTCCCAGGTGGAGCATTATTACATTAAGGGTCCAAAAAGCACGTGAGAAAGTTGAGTGCAAAGAAACCTTTGGAAGTCAGAACAGTAGGGGTCTGAGAAAAATCTCCTCGATTTGACTGTCCTCTCTTGATTAGCTACCCTGCTACCACAGATGTGGGTGCCACTACCAAACTGCACATTGCCAGGGTTGTGGCCAAGCAGCTCCAAGAGGTTAAGGCAGAAAGTTGCTGGAAAGTTTCTGCACAGCTGGAAGCAACAGCTCAATGCACACGGCTGATGTTAAACAACCCGGTTTCACTCATAAGGATGCAAAAATTATGTCAGGTCCTTGGAACACACTATTCTGTTCTGACAGCCAGATATGCTGAGTGGAAATACAGTCCTTGAACATCAACCCAAAGGTTTATTTGATGATTGAACACCCAAGGATTGGAAATAACTGCTTGAGAGCAGCACAGGAGAGGGCTTTTGTCTATTTACCCACAGGACAAAGACAACACAGACACCAACAGTGCATGCTTCCTTCCCTGCCCTCTATCAGCACGCTTTCATCTTCAGCCAGGGGAGGACTAAGGCAGCTTGTTCTCTGTTATCTGATCCTTGGCCCCACTTCTGAGGATGCTAGATGGGCTGAAAGATGGTTGCCAGCTCTGACGTCATCCCCATGGACACGAGCACCTGTCCCCTACCATGCAAGTGGCATTGGCTGCTCATTTCACAGGGGACACAAAACAATGACTAGGTCCTGGAGAAAAGGACACACCAAGAACCTGAGCAGTCCCACACACCACGATGACCTGGACTCCTTTGTTGCCCTTTTATCTTTAATGCAGCAAGTTCAGGCCAGGACTGAAGTCCAGGAGGGATTTCAAATTGCAACCTGTTGTCTGATGGCATTTTGGTGTTATCTAAAAGCATTAACCTAGTCTGTTGTGTTGTCTTGGCTATTTAGGACAGTTCAAGGTGATGCAATCAGTGATCACAGCCAAACAAGACAAATTCTGGAAGTTCAGATGGCATGCAGTACACAGGCCTCTTATCTCATCGTCTGATAATTAAACATTTGGTCATTGCCCAATGAAAGGTTAAAAAGCGTATGGAAGAAGCCATCTCCATTTCCTGTCTCAGGATTCCCCATCGTAACAGAAGGATAAGTCCTGGAAAAAACTCAAAAGTGAGATAATTTACAAAGTCCATCATAGTCCACATATTCCAAAATGCTGCTTCCAAGAAGAAATCCATAGACAAGACAGCACATCTGGCTCCTAGAAAGACTTTAGATGGTTTTTGCACAGCTGTCTGCTCCTCGACTCCTGTGCAACTCACCCAGGCAGAGGAGTGTGTAAAAATCCTGGCATGACCTGGGTATCGATCCCAGCTGCAATCAATAGCAAACCACCCCAATTCCTGCTAACGTTAAAGAGGATTGAATGCTGAGACCTACTGCTAACCAGGATCTGCTGGGAATAAATGCTCTGGCAGACAGAAGCTGGGAAGCTCATTATCGATGCATGTCTTTAGTATAGCTTTTAACAAAACAAGCCAAATTAAAAGTATCAGAAGTCCATTTCCTGGAGCTTCTCAAAAGATAGCAAAATGATGTGGTTTTTCCCCTTCCCGTCAGCTGGTGAACTGGGCTCCAAATGAGTAGGTGAGATCAATTATACAGGTTTTATTCCTGAAAAATTCTTCTGGGAGGTTTGAGATATAGAATCACCATGAGATCTGGCCCAGATTCACTAAGAGAACATTTTACACTCAGTTGTCTTTAGGAAACAGGTTTTACATCCTGACTGCCCTTCCCTTCTCATTCCCCACCCTCTCTCCAGGTTGCCAAGCACAGGCTTAAGTTGCATTAAATGAGTCATTTTCTGTTTTGAAGAATGCATTAAATGATGTGACAGCACAGAATTCAGACTCAAACCGTGTAGTCTTTCCTCTTTTCATTTGACAAACCACACGCTACAGCCGTCGTGACATAACAGCTATTTTTTAACTCCAACCATTAACAGAAATCATCACATAGTGTATTTAAAGGAGAAAAAGTGAGTTTTTAGTGTTCAGCCATGCATTCTCCCTTGTTGACAGAATGATCTGGAACAGTTATTTCCCATTTTTGAGGGAGAAGCTTTTATTCTGAGATCCAGCAGGCTCCTTGATCCAAGACATCCCCTCCTTGCTTGCAGGAACATGTTCTCTCAAGAGATACTAGAGGATTCAAGACACAGCCTTCATGTTAGTCCTCTCATTCACCCTGAAACTCTTTACAAGCAGCATCTAAAGGAGAGCTGCAGAGCTCACCAGAAGTGCCTTTTGCCCTCACCTAAGCAGAAAGAGCAACATGATGTGAGCAAGGACATGGATATGGCAAAGGCACAGGCAGAAGCACATATCGTGATGTGATGTCCACAGAGTCCCTATTCTCCATCATGCCCATGCCACAGGCAGAACAAAATATCTACTGGGGAAGTTAAGAAATAGTGCTTTGGTCCCAGGGCTGGACATTTCTATAGAGGATGCTGGAGGAACTCAAGTAACAGCAACCATTTGGTTGTCAAGGCCTTGGTTTGAAACTACAGCAATCAACCAGTTGGGTCAACGTGGCAAGGTGCTGACCTCCTGTGGGAACACATAATGGGACAGCCATGCAGGGGTGTCACCATCCATCCCTACCCAAAGATGACCTAAAGGAGCAAAAACTGCAAAGCAATTCAATGCTCTGCCTCACCATGGGCTCTCTTCCACAGCCCACCACCTGCTGTGACCTAATGTTGGGTTAAGTGATGCGGCTGGTGTTGGCAAATTCAAGCAAAACATCTGTCAAGGAGCTGTGGGTATTTTCTGGATGATATACAGGAGTTTTTTTCCCCCTCTCTCTCCTTGCCACTCTATTTTTTTTTTTTACCAAGGGGACATATTAATGGTTTAAAAATACACAAAGGAGATCCTGACACCACCATCTGCATGGGAACTGAGAAGAGGCAGTAACCTTAACATCTCTACGACCTTGAGCTCAAGAGGACTTCTCCAATGCACACAGCATTGCAAGCTCCCAGTGGTGCAGCATTTAGGATAATTGCTTATTCCCTGTGGTGCTGTTACCAGGAGCCCTCAGCCAGAGACATATAATGACTGTATCTCTTCCACAAACAAACAAGGTTCCTGCTTTTAATTTTAAAGTAGTGCTCTGTAATTTATCAAATCTGCCACACCAGGGAGAGAAAAGAAAAAAAGAAAAGAAAAAAAAGAGAGGAGGCAGGGGAAGGTTTGAAATGTCAAAAAGCCCCACTGGAAGTTCACAGCAGGCTCCTCTCCTGTCAGTCTCACAGCCCACCTCCCCGCATCCAACTCAGGCTACAAAGGTTTCCTTATCAGGGTGGTTTATCAACTGTCAAACTGGGATATACTACAGCCATCCTGCTCAAAAGGAGATGGAGAACAGAAACTTCACCAGAATCTGCTGCCCTTCCTCTGCCAAGCCAAAGTACTGTAGGAAAAGGCTCTTTTAAAAGCGTTTATTTGCTTAAGGAACATTTATTTAAGTCCCATGGCAGAAAGCTGCAAGCTCAGAGCTCTGTATATGGAACCTGAGCTACTCTATCCTCCAAACCTCTCACTTCAAACATTCCAGTCAAGCTTTCCCAGCAAGTCTCTCAAGAGATTTTAAAGGATTTATTTTCTTTATCACTTGAAGACCTATGAGAGTCCTCAGGCAAAAGTTTATCATCTAAGAAACATCAGCAAATTCTTCAGCTGTTGTCAGTTTTGATGTGGGAATTGGACAAATCCAAGTTCCTGGAGAGAGATTTGCTTTAGGAGTGCAAGGTCTGATGTTCTATCATCCAGCTATCAAGCTCCTCATCTGTGGGAGTTAACTACTGCGAGTGTGAGAAGAACTGATTTTTCCAGTTTGCTGGCCAAACCAAGAAACACAACCAAGCGTACGACATCCTATCTAAACAGAAAGGTTCCATTTGCACAAGCAGTTGATTTTCAGAACTCAAACACAAAAATGCTGTATTTTGTTAGAGCAGTGCCTCACCTAGTTGAATATTCCAGCTCTGATGATGGTCATAGGACATTATTTAGGAAGAGCCTGCCCACCATCTGTGCAAAACATGTTCCTCTTACTGTCCTTGCATCCAGAATCATGAGCTTAGGGATGTTGGGGGGTACATTTATGCCTATGCCCTTTAGTAGCTGTTCATGGACTTGCTGTTCTTGATTTCCTTGTTCAGGAGGGTGTAGATACAGAAAGCAAAAAA
>NW_010333973.1:0-919 GCF_000700745.2 Antrostomus carolinensis
ACAGACAGATCAGGCAGACAAACGGCCGCTCTCCTGCAGGATGGATGGACAGAGGGACACCTCAGTGCCAAGGGACAAGGACCGACCTCAGTGCCAAGGGACAAGGACCGTGGGGACATCCCATGGGGCCGTGCCAGCCAGGAGGCCACCGGCTGTGGGAAGCAGGACACCCCCTCCATCTTTACCAGGCTGAGATGGGGAAGACCTACAAATGAGCTGCCCCAAACCAGTAACCCAACTGGGGGGAGAACATCATCTAACTGGTGCTGCACCCCTACAGCCTCCCCATCCCTCCACCTCTGGGGTTCTTCCATGAGGCTCAGCGTCCCCAGGCTGCAGCAGCGTGCTGTGCCATGCCATGCCGTGCCGTGCCATACCACTGTGGCTCCGCATGTGGATCTCCAGGGAGCTGGCACTGGGACAGCTCTTCTTGCACTGGGGGAAGGGGCAGATGCGCTCGTTGGGGTAGGTCTCCTTGGGTTTCTCCTCCAAGGTGGGCGAGCTGGCGCTTTGCCGGCTGGCACAGTAGTACATCAGGTGGGCTTGCAGGTTACGCTCGCTCCGGTACCAGATCCCACAGTCCTTGCATGGGAAGACGTCCTCTGTGGAGGAGAAAGGACATTTATCAGTGATGTGACAGGCTGGGGACCCCTGCCATGGTGCTGTCCCCACGCTCTCCATCCCTGGGGACTCACTGTTGACCACGGCGGTGGCCAGGATGGCGGCCATGCCCGCTTGCTGTGGCAGCAGCTGGATGTCTGAGTGCAGAGCAGCAGGGTACGGGGGGTCCTCGGGCTCTGCTTTCACCGTGTGGTGGTTGGGGACAGCTGGTGGCTCTGCCATCACGAAGGCGCTGATGGCTTCATCCTCCCGCAGCGCACGCGTCGTCCGGCACCACAGGGCTTCATCTGGGGAAAGG
>NW_010333973.1:996-1259 GCF_000700745.2 Antrostomus carolinensis
GCTGCTGCCAGCTCAGCAAATGGGTCCCTGACCCGCCTCTGTCCTTGTCCCCGCTGTCCCCACAGTGCTTGGTGGCTGAGCCCCGATCTGCCTGGAGATGGCGATGTCTGTCCGTGCCACAGGCTGCTGCCAGAGCCCTGCCGAGCCCGGCACCCATGGGTGCACTGATGCTCACACCGAGTCGTGCATTCAATGTATAGAACAGAGAATCCCAGACTGGTTTGGGTTGGGAGGGACCTTAAAGCTCATCCAGTCCCAACCCC
>NW_010333973.1:1323-2412 GCF_000700745.2 Antrostomus carolinensis
GGGGGGCCCAGCCACAGCTTCTCTGGCCAACCTGGGACACTGTCTCACCACCCTTGCACCGATGCATACAGTAATATTTGCACGGAGTCTTACACCAATGTGTGCACTGATGCTGGCACCAAGCCTCGCACCCATGCTTGCAGTAAAGCTTGCATGGAGTCTGGCATCAGTATGTGCAGTAAAACATGCACAGAGTCTTGCACCAACGTGTGCACTAATGCTTGCACGGACTCTGGCACCCACACGTGTGCAGTAACGCTCACACAGAGTCTTGCATCAAGCTGTGCAGTAATGATTGCACGGAGTCTTGCACCAGCGTGTGCACTAACACTTGCATGGAGTCTTGCACCAATGTGTGCACTAACGCTTGCATGGAGTCTTGCACCAATGTGTGCACTAATGCTTGCACCCGTGCTTGCAGTAAAGCTTGCACAGAATCTGGCACCCACGTGTGCAGTAACACTTGCACAGAGTTGTGCATTCAATATGTGCAGTAAAACGTGCACAGAGTCTTGCACCAACGTGTGCACTAATGCTTGCACGGACTCTGGCACCCACACGTGTGCAGTAACGCTCACACAGAGTCTTGCATCAAGCTGTGCAGTAATGATTGCACGGAGTCTTGCATCAAGCTGTGCAGTAATGCTTGCACGGAGTCTTGCACCAGCGTGTGCACTAACGCTTGCACGGAGTCTTGCACTAACATATAGACAGTAATTTTTGCACAGCACCTTGCACCCACACGTGCAGCAATGCCCACACTGAGTCTTGCACCAATATCTCAAGTCGTTTTTGCACGGATTATGTATGTAGTAGTGTATGTAATATATATGTAGTAATATATGTAGTAGTCTTGCACCAATGTGTGCAGTAACATTTGCACCAATACTTGTGCTGAGCTGTGCACGAGTGTTTGCACCAACGCTTTCACCAATGCACGTGGTAAGTGTCACCCCAACGCTTGCACTGACTCCCTCCCCAGTGCAGGCAGTAGTGCTTGCACGAATACTTGCACCAGTATTGACACCAGTGGGGCACTGGGACCCTCCTCCCACCCCCCAGCAGCCAGAGGGAAGGGCTGGGACAGGG
>NW_010333974.1:0-800 GCF_000700745.2 Antrostomus carolinensis
CCCAAAGTGTCTGAAATGAGATTGTTCAGAGGAAAAATTCCACCTGCTGAGCGACATAAATTTTCCTGAGGGAAGAACTAGAAAAAGCTTTTTTTTTTTTTTTCTCTTCAAACCCCCCTCAGCTGGTTTTTGTACTCAAACTATAGAAGTATTAAAAAAAAAAACCTCAGCAATTATTTAGTTCATTGCTCTATAGTTACCTGCCCATTTCCTTCTTTCCACACCTAAAAATCCAGAATAATCCCTCGTTTCCTTCATTTTTGAGGGTTTCACCTCTGTAGATGCTCCTGCCAAGCAAAGTTTCACCTGTCAGAGGTGTCATGAAAGCTGTCAGTCCTCAGCCTCCCCATAGGATTTTCAGATTGGGGTCTGAATGCAAGTGGGGGGGAATTAATGACATTAATGGCAGAAAATGTTATTTCTACATTTATTATGTTAATTTTGCACCATGGGGTCTATAAATCTTCCAGCTACTGGTTAGAAATATCAACGGCCAGCACAAAAAATGACAGCGGGGAAAGAAATTAGACATAAATTCCAGGGGACGAGTATTTTGGTGTAAAATTAGCAAGATGAAAAAGCAGATGGAGGGTTGTTGTTTTCTTTTTTTGAAATTGGTGTCTTGAACCAAAATCATGTGGGTTTTGGGGGGTTTTTTTTAAGAGGAGTCACAGTTTTTAAGAGGATATTTGGTTTCTCTTCACAATCAATAACCCCATACAACTTGGGCCTCAGTACCTTACCTGGCTTGCCAGGAGTATTTGTTCTTACCAAGTGCTGAATGCCCATAAAGCCCAGCA
>NW_010333975.1:0-22555 GCF_000700745.2 Antrostomus carolinensis
GTCCAGATCCCTCTGCAGAGCCTTCTTACCCCTAAGCAGATCAACACTCCTACCCAACTTGGTGTCATCTGCAAACATACTGAGGGTGCACTCTATCCCCTCATCCATATCATTCATAAAGATGTTAAACAGAGCTGGCCCCAAAACTGAGCCCTGGGGAACACCACTTGTGATGGCCAGCAAGTGGATTTAGCTCCATTCACCACAACTCTCTGGGCTTGGCCATGCAGACAGTTTTTTACCCAGCAAAGAGTGCACCTGTCTAAGCCTCGAGCCGCCAGCTTCTCTAGGAGAACACTGTGGGAGACAGTGTTAAAGGTTGGGTGACAGAGAGAAAATGAGACAGCATCTAACAGCTTCCCCTTTTCACTCCAGTAGCACAGGATATAGGCCAAGGTGCTTGGTCTTCTAGGAGCTGATGCAAGCATTAGCTGGGAGCAAATGCTTGTATCCTGTGACACCAGCTATAGAAACTTTTTGTGAATTTTTTTTTTTTTAAAGCAAATAAATGCTGATAAGGAGAAACAAAGGAAATTAGATGGAGTCTCAGTTTAACTGCCTAAAGTTTGGAGGAAAATACAAATAGTAGAGTAGAAATGCAGGTATTGTATTCATAAAGAAGAGTTACTGCTCTGAAAAGAAGTCCAGCAAATGAGATGTTGCCTCCTTATTTTGTTCTATCTGTTCTTTATTATTTTGTCTGGAGGGTTTTTTTTTAGCCTCAATTCAGCAAACACTTGTGCAGACATATTGCACGGCTATATATGTAGTCCCGCAGAAATCAGTAAGCTTATCCATGTCGATGACACAGACCAGAACTCCTAAAGAATCCAAGCACTTTGCAAATATTTCAAGATTTTCTGTCTGTACATGTTTGCACAAAACCAGCACAGTCACGATCTCAAAGTGAGTTGAGGATTTGGCAAGAACAGTGAGGGGAAAAAAGGGAAATTCTCTAGAAATCCTATGTTTCTCACATTTGACTGACTTCAGCCATTTTTATCATGTTTTCATGAGCATTTAAATCATTTTGTTTCACTGACGACTGTCAAATGAGAATGGAAATATATTGTCTGTATATGCACAGAGATTGTATTAACAATTATTTTTCTTCTTTGGTAATTTTTATTCATTCATAGAACAGGTGAAACATTTTTATTTCACATAGTACTAAGCTCAAATAAGTGCTCTAACTTTTTTCAGCGTTCAGTTGTGTTTTATCTAAATAAGTCATAGTTTGGACTTCATTCTTTGCCATCACCTCTTTTACAAGGTAATTGGGGTGGAGATATCCAGTTTATTCCATTTGCCAGGATCTCATGGCTATCGTGAGATGGACTAGGAAGGACATCCAAGTGGTTCTGTGCTTCAGAAATGGCACCCACCCACCCACCTTGAGCCCCTTCAGACGTGGGCTGGTTTCCCGCGGTGCTGTGCTGCAGCCCTTCGCATCCGGAGTTGCAGCAGGACGTACTAGCTTCAGTGCAACGCTGAACTAGAGCTGACTCTGCCCATTCAGGCAGCATTAGACCTGCATCTAATTCTGGAATTTGGAGCCCAGTGCAGAAATGTGCAGTCAGCCTAGATTTGGCAAGACCTGGGCTAAGCAAGAGCTAAAAACCTTTCTTGTCCTTAGCTGACTCGCTGCAAAGCCAATTTCATCGTGCCTCTTGGAGCTCCTGATATTGGGAGTCTAGTGCAGCCATATCACATCTGGCACCATAGAGAAGCAGTTTAGATCTGCATGGTTTGGTAGTCCAGATCTGCCCAATAAAAGTGCTTGGACTGCTTCCACACCCAGGGAGCCCTGCTAGAGCTGAAGTCTGCATGCCTGAGTTCAGCCCTCTCTGCGTTGAGCCTCCTAAAGTAGAAGTGCTGGACTGGTGTCTCCAAATCCAGAGTAAAATGCTGTGAATGCCTCTCCCAGATATGATGCAACTGGTTTGTTCCCTTTCCCCAGGGGCAGGACTTGCAGGACCTCTTGTAACTCAGTTTCCTCTCTGGAGAAGGCACACAAAGGTAACACTGCACACTGTGGGCAGCAAAGATCATACTCTTTGTCTGACGTGCAACAGGTATGTCAAAACCTGCCTGTTTTGTTCGAGCACGTTCCCAGCAAGGTGAGCATTTGAGAGGCTGAGCTCTGTTCCAGGTTTACATTTCCTGGCTTCATTTTCCCCAAAGGGAGGGGATGTAATTTCAGACCCTTGGTTAAAGAGTTACAAATATTTGGGGAAACAGGTAAGTTACTGGTAATTGATTCCCTGGGTCGCTCCTTCCCAGTTTTGGAGGTAATGCTGGCATTAAAGATGAGGCGTGAAACAGTCTGAGTTAATAGTCTCTGTCAGATGATTAAATTGCATCACACAGGTTGGAAAGGAGTAGTAAGCATAGCTCCAGAAAAAAGAACTTGTAGTTTCTTCTCATTTTTGCATGTAGCCAGGAACTTGAATTTATTTAAATGTCACTGGGCCAGGACACTCCTACCACCAGAAGTGCCTTCTAAAGAGGAGAAAAAAACAGTATTTTTTAATTCATCAGTAAAGAATTGTTGGATTATTTGAACAGCTGATTAAGTAGGTTGTATAAAAACAAAATATAAATGCTCATTGGTAAGCAATGATCTTGACCCTTTCTGTAGAGGATCTTTCTATAATCACTTGCTTCCATTGGGCTGGTTTTTATTGCTTTACAGCTTTAATTTTATGGTTGTGCAAGTTCTTTCTTCACGTTCTTTTACACTGATCTCCAAGTGATTGACCCAACATTCAGAAAGGCAGCAATATTTATACCTTTTTTGTCTGATATTTTTTACTCCTTTTTAAACTTCACTTTGTTCATAATCAAAGCCCACAAATGCATCCATCTTGTAGGAGACATTTTGCTATCTGTAGTTCAGCATTCCATGAATGAGATCTGTGTTACAGTAATAACAATTTGTGCTAAAGGGAAAAGTAGACTCAGAATCCTCAGATTATTTGATAAAAAGTAGATATATGTGTTTAATGCGTAAAGAAATCCTTTCTGGTAAAAATAAATCCAGGCTAAAACTAGTAACGTGGGAGGAACTTAACCATTTTCAATGGGCTTGGAGAAGTGGTTGGTAACCGCTGTGGCTGTTTGACTCCCTTGTTCAGATTAAAAAATAAATTAAAGGAAGGAGGAAGGGAATGAAAGAGCATTTCCTTACCAGCCAGTCACACGAGCTATTGTCTGGGAGCTCCCCGCCCCCATCTCTTTCACACAGGCACACACACACACACATGCACACAAAAAGCCAGTTTTGTGTCCTTCTGAGCACACAGATGTTCCTCTTGGCATCCCTACAGTAGGGATAGGTTTTTTTGCAGGCGCAGAATGTGAGGCTTCTTTGTTGGAGACAAAGTCTTGCCTGTAGTGGGAATTGCTGCAGTGATGGGAAAGTATCGTAATGTATTGTTGGATTACTGTGTTTTTTTCCCCAGTAGAGACAGTACATTAAAGTAGCTTTGTGGGCAGTGAATTGTTTGAGCCAAGCCTGGCTAATAACACTCTCTCCTTGGCAAGCAGTCGTACAAGGTATGGTTGGCATAGTTTGGGCAGTCACGGGGTCTGTCCCAGGCATGTGCAGTGCCTCTGCTGCATTGAGTAGAAGTCTTACTAGCAGTATTTGGTGAGCTAACAAAAGTGGTCTGACTGTGAAGATAGAGCTTCATTTTTTAATTGCATGAAGATACAATACCTGCCTTCTTGTAAATAATTTTTAGGACATCTGTTCTGGGTTTTCTATATAATAGTTCTCAGAAACCACTTAAAATTAGAAACTAATAGACATTTGCCTGAGCTTTCATATCAAAAAGGAGATAGCCCTTTCAAATTGTTTGTTGTGCTACAGCCTGTCAGAAAACATGGTGCTTCTTTGGGTACAGTTGATGATGTTGCCAACCAGCTCTGAATCCAGCCCTTCTGTTGTTGATGGTACCAAGCAAGAGAAACACAGATCTGTCAGCTGGGGTCTAGATAAAGTTCCTTTTGTCTATATCATGTTATTTTTTATCTCCATTCCTGAAATATACACAGATTTTGTCATGACTTTAACTCTTTTGATTGGCAGTTTTATACCCCCATAATAAATGTGTTCTGATGTGAAAGGTCTGCTTATGTAGATCCAGCTGAAAGATTGCACAGTCTAGGATGGAGAAAATGAGGTATGGCTCAAGAAAATGCTTATAGATGAAAAATTCATTGAAGAAGTTCCATGTAGGGAGGATTTGGAGGTGAGAGATGAAGTTATCCAGCTCACTATGATAACCATTAATTATTTTGTTTCTCAGTTTGTTTCTCTAATGATGGAAGCTCTTTTCCTTCCTTTTTGCCCAGATATTTTTATCTGTCTCTAGTTTCCTCACTGTGGAGAAAAATGTAATGATTTAATTTTCTGTGGAGCTTTCATCTTTCCACATCTAGAAAAAAAAGAACCACAGTTTCATTTGGTATGTGTTTTCTCAGTCTATGTTTGTGTTTAATGAAGATTTATCAGGGTTCCTGGATCAACCAGAAGATGATAAAGTGGTTATAAAAGAATGCATAAGCCAAACAAGTAGATCAGGAAGATGAGCCTTCTCCTGGTACAATGTCGTGACAGTTGTTGCCAGTTCATTTCCAGGTATTCTCCACATACTGAGTGCAGATCTACTGTCATGAATACACCTACTTTTCACTATTCTTAAATAAGTTTTTTTCAGCCCTGAGGCCTATTTCTGTGCCCAGCAGCATGGTTTCTTCCCTAGGTTTCTCTGGAGGTCCCTCCTTGTCTGCTTCCAATATGCAACTGCCATTTTTGCCTGCCATGTCTCTTTTGAGAGACCAACCATTCATTTCTTCTTTGTTACTTCTGAAACTAAATTTTCTGACACTTCTTCTGAGTTCCTTTTGATAGTTATATTCAGTGATAGTCTGTATTTCATTATTCCTTAGGAAATATATTCCTATATTTCCTATCACCCCAAGCGTTATAGCATTAGGATAACCTTTGTAATTTCTAATATCTTAATAGTGTCTGGCAGTACCTTGTTTCATGCTATTTTATATGCTTTTTCCCTCCCTTTAGTATTTCTAAAAGCTGCCCTTCGCAGTCTGAGCTCACTCTTGGCATTGGCGTGTGCAACAGGTCAGTGGCTGACTGCACGAGTTAACTGTTAACTCCTTGCCTAGACCCACCATGCTCATCATGGATATTCTTTATATGTTTTCCTTTTCTGTTTCAAGTGTATTGTGAAACATGCTTTTTTAAAATCCAGAACGCACCTTTTGCAAAACTGTCCCTCTCCAAACTCCAGTTAAGATCTCTTAATATTAGTTATTTTTAGCTGAAAGTGGAACCATCAAATACTGGGTTTTCTCAAAGACAGGTGCATGGCGTTCTGCAGAGAAGTGAGCCTTCTCCATGCTTCACACTCTTCCGTACCAGTTCTTGAAAATCAAACTGACAGTGTCAAAGTGGTTCTATTTTTAAGGTGCCACTCCCTGGTAAGATTTTCATGTTGTCTCTGAATAGGCTTTTATTAACTGTGAAAGCCATTTGAATTAATAATGCAAGCGTTAGCTTACAAAGAAATGTTCCTGACTAAATCTGAAAATGTTCCTTTTACAGGAGCACCATGACCTCTTCTTCATCAAAAAGTCTGTTCAGTATTAGTCTGTATTGTTCATTCATCATGTAAGTAGCTGAGATTGTTCTTGGGGCATTCAAATTAAACGGACACCAACAAATAGTTGAAACTTAAAGAAGTATTACTTGACATGCACAAAATCACACAGAATGTCAGGGATTGGAAGGGACCTCAAAAGGTCATCTAATCCAACCTGCCAGAGCAGGAACACCTAGATGAGATCACGCAGGAAGGTGTTCAGGTGGGTCTTGAATGTCTCCAGAGAAGGAGACTCCACAGCCTCCCTGGGCAGCCTGTTCCAGTGGCCTGTCACCCTTAACCTTAAAATGCTGGGCAATGTTCTCTGGTTTATATAATAATGCAGGTTTATATTCTAGATTTGCACACTCAGTGATGCTTGAAGATGATTTGTGTGCACTGGAAATAGTTAGGCTTATAATCTCTTTTTACAGTGGTGCTTTTTTCCTGCAAGATCACATTTTATCCTCTTCTAGCTTTGTCAGACTTTGGCCATGGTGTTGATACTGTCAGATACTCATAGTTAAAATTGTGGATTATTTCTTCACTGAGTGCCTTGCAGTTGTCTGAGGAATCTGCATATGATACATTTTATAGACGAGCTGTTATGTAAATATGACTTTAACTTTCGCCATGGGTGAGCAGTAAGAGTGACTGAGCAAGCCAGAGGGCAGATGTTACAGGCAGTGCTAATCTGTAGGCACCAACAGGCAAAAGGAGAACTGGGGAAAGACACGGGAATAAGGACATTCAGAGAAGAAACTGGTTGTTTTTGGATTCTGTGATTGATGAAGGGGAGCCATATGGTACCTCCCAGCTCCTCTTGTCTTACAGCCCCATCCAGTTCTTCTTCCTTTTCACTCAAGCCCACCAACTCTCACCAACCCAGTATTCTCCGCAGACCTCACCCACATTCTCAAAGTTGTATTCCTCAACCTGCATCTCCTCCAGACTTCACTCCCCCTGCTCCCCTCTCCCAGTCTTTCTATGGGACACTAAACCATTACTGCCCAGCCTTCCCCCATCTTTAGCACCTTTCCCATCTCTCCTGTTGGATTCACGTGCAACTGAGAATTCAGATATCTGCTTCCGCTGTTCAGCAACTCCATTTTCTGTCTGCATATGGCAGCCCTTACATTAACAAAGTTTCCAGCACTCACTGCTGCTGGATTAGTCATTCTGGTCTCCCCACCCATCTTCTGCATCCAGGTCTCCCAAGAGAAGAATAAATCCACTTTATAACTATGATGGGGTTTAAAGGCAAAGAAAGGACACGGACAGTACTTACCATGAGTGCAGATGGGAGCATCAGTGTCTGCCAAAACCTGCTGAGAGTATGTGAATTATCCTGGTTTGCTGAAGTCTTTCCTTTGTGGCAGCTTCTCCAAGCTGTAGAAAGACTGAGGGTCGAGCACCAAGGCTGGACAGGTTTTTAAATGTTATTGTTCCCATAGCTCGTGTCATTACCCAGTCAGTAAGGGGCAGAAACAATCTGATTTCAATATTGATAATAACCTTCTCTGGATTATCAAAACCTACTATTTTTAATCCCTTATAAGAGCCCTGCCAGGATGGCTGGTGCAAGGAGACTGGAATCAGCTAAGTGAGAAAACCAAGAAGTACTGCAAGAAAAAAAAGACGACTGAGCTTAGTTGGTACTGGTGAAAGAAAAACCTGTGGTGGAGTAAGAAACTGAAAGGAGAATGAGTTTGGCTGGATACGTGGGCTGGGACCAGGGTAAGTGAGGAGGCAGTAAGTAAGAGAGGACAAGAAAAAATGTCTAATAGTTTTTCCTAGTGTAGAAGAAGAAAAGTGGAAATGCTTGGTTAGAGATCCCAGGGGGACAGTGAGAGATCAGAGGAGGAGCTGTGATTAGGGAAATGGAGTAATTGTAGAAAGAGAGTAAAATTTGAGACCAGGTGTAGTAAGAGGAACACTAGAACAGTATTGTGGAAACTGTGTTTGAAATTTGAAGGACTGAAGGGGTAGGGGCTGTGTACATGAGAAGTATCTGACTGAGACGAGGTCCCAGCATGGGAAAGGCAAGGGACAGGAGCTGAGATAGAGATCACTTGCAGAAAGATGGACAGAAGAGTAGGTGCTAGAGCATGCTTTGCATGTCTGTTGTTTTGGTTGGTTTTTTTTTCACTTGGCTGCCATTTTCTTTCATCTTTTAAGCAGTTTAGCTGGCTTCTGGTAGCCATGAGTGTGAAGGGCTATGGGTTTTTTTAATGTTTTGTATTATAATTGGCTAATTTTTTATATATACTTAAGTATATAATAATCTTTATTTTTTAGTATTTTGTAAGTTACAAAGCAGTATTTTAATAAAAACAGTTAATTGCATAGTTTAAAGAGCAAAAAAATTATAAACTTGTACTAAAGACTTGGATTTCTTTTATTTGGTTCCTTTAGAGTGATGTTTCCTCTCAAGTTAAAAGATAAATTTTATGTTATAGACTGAGAAATCAGCTGGCTAAAATTACTGTATGATGACATAACTATAGCTGATACCAGTTCTTAGATGACAGGAGCCACCTATTGCAAGTTTCATTTGTCAGAGCTTATCTCACTGTGCCATAGAGAAAAGGTTATAGCATTCATCTATGACGTGACATTAAGTACATTTTAAAATATAAATTGTTCTGTGGATTCCTTCTCTAAAAAGGGAACCTTCTTGTCCCGAAGTTTTAGTGAATGCAAATTGATTCTTGCAGAGACTGTAGCAAAAATTACAGTAAGATTTTTTTTTTATCTGTTGTAGTAAATATTGGATATTTTGGGTTTTGTCTGAATTGAAGGCAAGCATGTTGCTTTTTAGAAAGTTTTCACAACTGAGAAGTTCTACAGAGAGTCTAAATGTCCATACTGAGTGGAACAGAATTAGATTTAAATATATGGCATCTTTGGCTTTATATTTTTGCTGTGGTAGAAACAAATGCCATTGATTATTGATATCATGGTAATAGCAGAGCTTGACAGCGTCTTCACAGTGGTTTGCTTGAGGCTTTTCCATGACAATCATAAACCAATTCTTGTCAGGCTTTGCATTTACCTTCTTTCAGCTACAGGAATGAATACTTCCATGTTTCATTCACCTACATCTGTGCCCCTTCCAGTCAACTGCCAGTTGTCTCAACAGCCAGCAGTGGAGACACACGGAAGGGTGACAAGGTCCCTGAATTTGGGTCCCACAGAATGAAAATGCCAGAGCTTGACCAGTATGTTATGGTTTTGTGCAGCTCCGTAAGCATAAGTGGAGATAATATTTTACCCCCTAATTCTGAGGTGACCCTCAAATTCTGCTACTCCTACCAGTCTGTTTGGTAGTTATCTTCCCAACAAGTGTCAGTACATGCAGTGACATTCATGTGTGTGCATGCTTTCTGTAAGCTCCACTTGGCCAGGGGTATTTCCAGGTGCTCCAGAATGGTCTTCACATCAGTCTCAGTGCTTGGAGTTTTTTCTAGTGGTTAATCAATATTATTGGCAAAATTGTGATTCTCATTTGTATTTGTTGGACTTGTTTCCTGCTGTTACACGCTTTTCACAGGTACATTTAAACACCTTTTAATACCACTTTGTTGTTTCTGTAAAAGCATAGGCAGCTCAATCTTTTTAATAACACTTAACAGATCAAGTTCTTTACATGGTTATTCAGTTTGATGCATGTTCTTTGTCCTCTCTTTAATAACCTTTAAAGAAAGGTCAGCAGCAGGGTACTGCACACTCTACTAGTATCTCTCTTACCATCCCATGTTCTGCTCTGTGCAGAATTCATGCTACCTTTCTACTGCCACTTTCCACTGTCTTGGATTTTGTCTTTTTGCCCCAAGGAGCTCTTTCTGAAGGGGGATATGTGTGAGTTATGGCTGTTGTATCGAGCTGCTGGTAGCAGGATCACTGTCCCCCCATTAATAGATGCACAATATCTACCTTGCTGGAAGAAACCACCTCCCTTTGGTGATAAAGTTGAGACCAATGCAGGCTCAGACAGCATCTGTGAATGCTTCAGAATGTTTTTGAGAAACGGGATGAATTGTTCCACACGCAGCTTTGTCCCACCCCAGCTGCACTGCTTTGCTGCTGGCTGGGGTCAGGTTGAGGTGGGGTTGCTTCTGGGGTTGCATGGTGGTTTCAGTCTGACTAGGGAGGAGCTACAGGGTGATTTGGGTGGATTTGAACAGTGGTGAACAAAAAATTTGGAGAAAAAGTGATGGTCGAATTTACTTCATTACCTTTTTCGTTGTATTTTTTTCTGAGGTTGATAATGCGATGTGTTCCACATAATAAAAAAGGAAATTAAACCATTAAGAACCTTAAACTGTTCTATACTGTACTCTGTTAAGGCACTGAAACAAAATCTTGGAAAACACACTTTGAAATTCTCACAATACAAAAATGAAAGACATCAAGACTTCTCATGGCATTGTCTCAGAGTACCATGGCTAAATTCTAACCCCATCTTTGAAGTGTTTTGTATTAATATATTTTGTATGGGAGATAATCCAGGAATTCTTTTAATTGCTGTTTTTGAAAGACATCACTAGAACGTGTTGGGAGACATTAAAAAATAATGATGCAAAAAATGTAAAAAATTCAAATTAAATTATCTAAATGACACTCTCAGTATAGGAATTAAAAGCCAGGTTTAATAGTTGCCCTCCTGCTCCATTCAAAAATGTGTTTCTGAGGGGTGGGACGGATAGCACGGAGGAATGAACGAGGGGTGAGAGTGGTCATAGCCAGCCCTGGCTAGTTCATTCAGCTTTGTGTTGCACAGGTTATCATTCCAAAAGGAACCAATGGAGACTAAAAACCAGTAATGAAATAGAGGGAATGTAAGCTAAAATACTCAATTTCTCTCAAAATAGCAGTCCTGTATTTTTATGGGATGGAACAGGGGATATCTGCGAATGCAGCTTTAAAATGGGTAGGAAATACTAGCCAAGAGGTGGTGAGACTCAGCTGTTTCTGTAGTTGCGCTGTTATTTTTGTAGCACTGTTTCCAAGAATAGAAGGCTTGTTGCTTTACATTTTAAAATAATAACCTGAGTAGTTTTAATAGAAAAAGGACTGCTTGCTAATTTGTGATCACATGCAGTTTTAAATATTGGCTAGTTTAATAAAATGCTTTAATGTTTACACCTATAATTTAGAGTTTGAATAAAATTCTTAATGCCATGTAGTAATGAGGATGCTTCCTCTACATGTGAAATTGCACACCTGCAAAACTACTGTCCCATTTTCTTGGTAGCAAATGGTATAATTAGGATCAAAAAAACATTTTTAGTTACAGCCTCCTTGTTTTTACATGCCCAGTACTTTCCAAGTTAACTCCCTTTGTAAACCTTTTGCTGTAGCCTGAAATGACTTTTAAATTAAAAAAAGAACATTTCCCCCTCAGCTTCCTTAAAAGTTAGCAAGAGCTGGAATACGTCATTCCATATCCTACCCCTCTAATTTTATTATGTAAAAATACTGGATTTTTTTGTTCCTACATATGTTTTAAGGGGACATAGTAAAATTACTTACTTTTTTAAAATTCCAAGTTTAAAATCTTGACTGAACAGTTTTGGGTGTTTGGGCTGTTTCCTTTAATTTATCATTAAGATTTTGAGAGATTTGAAGCTTCAGTGCAACAGTGAAACGATTCGGGTAGGGACCAACTTGCAATGAAAGGGATATAGTCAGTCAGGAGGGAGCTTCTAAGTTGCTTAAGTTTGGAAGCAGATGCTGAGCTATTTATGTATGTTCAGCAAAGACCTACTTTGTGTAAGTTAAGACACGGTAGTTTGATATTTGCATGCAAAGATGAAAGGCCTTGCTTTTAATGTGATAAGAGGACATAAACTTTAATTGTTATATTTGCGTTTAAAGTTTCTTTAAGCAGCATTAGCAAGGCCATGCTGTATGCTTTCTCTGTGCTCTTACATACCATATTATATTGGTGATGTATGGTTGCACAGACCAAATAAGGTTGCACAGTTCAAATAAGGAAAAGGATTTTCATCTTGGTTCTTTTCAAATTATTTTCTGTGACAATCCAAAAATCACAAGGAGCGCTGAAACAATTATTTGGGTTGCTTCCGACTTAACTTGATCTTCTCGAAGCGGATGTTTTGAGGAAAGGTGCACCTGTACCCAGCACTTTGCCCACTCCAGAAGAGATGGAGAGAAGCCTGCAGGAACTTATTCAGACTGGTGAAAGCTTTTTGGAGCTCATTGATCCTTGGCTGAAGTTCAGGCAAAGGTTTCTGGTGGGTGCTTCAGTGGGTGCTCTACTGACGTTGGCCTGAGACAGGGTCATGGCTCAGCAATAGCAGCTCGTAGATTCCCACCTGGGAAGCTGGATGCTAGGTGGAGTCCTTCCATGCAAAACTGATGTTCCCAAAGGGTTAAAATTGGTAGCTCTTGTAAATAAATTCTACAGAAGTGGAGAAAGTTTTGACTCTACTTGCAAAATAATTTTTTAAAGTTCTGTAGAATATTCCTATACCTTCACTTACGTATGCAACTAATCTCCCTTTGTCTACTTCAAGGTGAATTTAATACTCTTACCTGGCAAAAGGAAGTGGTAGGAGGAAAACACATGCATCCTTGACAAACACAATGCTTGGGGGCTGGGCGAAGGTCAATGGTTCCTGATGATGGTCATGAGATAGGATGATCTTGAATACCAGCATTGTTACTTGTAAATGAAGCAAGTCCTTTTACAAAATGGAGTGGATGGTTTCTTTCCTTTTACACTGGTGTCCTGTGTCCCCTATGACACCCTTCTTGAAAGTAGTAAATTGTCTGCTTTGTTTCTGGGTCCTGCTTCAAGCTTCTGCCTCAACCATAGGATAGTTTTATCTGTTTTAAGGTTAAATACCTTTGTGGATAGAATATACTTACTATGCATAGAGCAGCCTATCATTTCCCCTTGCTCTAAATTTGGTGGATAGACCACCACTGCATGTTTTTTCTACATCTTCCACTTCTCGTTTATTCTCAGGTGTTTTAGCTGTAAGGAACATCTGTCACAAACCCAAATGTTTATATTCACACAAATTGGGTGTTCTGTCAGCTCCTTAAAGTGATGTTCTTCAGGATCTCTTTGTAAGCAGATACGCTGTGACTGGAAAACTTTCTTTAAATAATTAAGTACGACTGAAGTATCTGGAATCTGAGTTACTGAAGCAGCATTCAAGATTGTGGTGCTTTATGAAAATACAGTTGCTTAGATTTTGCATTACAGATATATGCTAAAGTCGTGTCTGGAAATTAGAGCAAAGTTCTCTGCAGACTTTACAGTGAACAGTGTCTTCATAATGCTAAAATTTGTGGAGTCACGCTTAAAATTATTCCTCTATTATTAAATTAGATGCATTAATCTTAACAAGTACAGTTTCTTCACAGGTTTCCTTGTGGACTTCCCTGGTTCTAAATAGCACTTGTAAAGATTTGAGTAGAAAAAATTAGTTTCATTATTCACTTGCAAAACACTTACCTCTGTAGTCTAGCAACCAGCCCAAAAGGAACTGTTAAATGATGAAAATACTATTTTGTTTTTCACTTAAAAAGGTGGAACTCGGTGTCTCTGCTACTCCGCACTGACAAATAGGTAGAGGACTTCTAATTCAATATAAACCTCCTTCAGTTCAATCTTCTGGAGAAAAGTGTTGGTCTCTGAAGTGAGTTTTCACAATAGCATCCTCCTTTCTATTACTGGTGAGCTGTGTTTAGGAGGAGAAAGGAGAGAAGAAAAAGGCAGAAGGATTGCTGGTCCGCAAAATTTGTCACAGAACCACAAGTTTTAGTATTAAGTTTTATTAGATTAGAAATGAGTCCTTCATCTTTTTAAAAGCAGCACAGAATGTTGTCATTTACAGATCTAAGTGTCACTCACGCTATAATAGCTTTATGCAGTCTTTCCAGAGACATCTTCCTCTTCTGCAGCTCTCCTCTGTATGCATTTTCCTTCTATTTATGCTTTCTTGTCACCTGCTTTACCATTTATTCTCTTTTGTATATTCCCAAGCCTCATTTTATCTCATTATAAGGTGTCAGCTCCCTCTTCTCTGTTTCCCTAGACCATTTCTCCCTCTCACATATCCTCCTCTGCCTCTTCTTTTGCCTTCTCTCAAAAATTAATTTATCTTTTTTTCTCATGCTCCATCCACTACTCGCACTCATTGATAAAGGCAGAAGAGTCTGATAATTCGTGCCAAAGATGGTATTAGAGATCAGGATAACTTTATGGCTGGATGCTAAGGCAACCCATCTAGCCTGCACTTGTCAGTAAAGGCAAAGGTTGGGTTCATGCTAGAGAATTTTCTGTAGATTTCTCCCATGTACCCAAATGGCTAAAAGCACTAGTCAGATGGCATCTTCATTTAAGGTTCTTCAACTGTTAGCTGCTGGAAGGATTGAGGAGCTTTGCTCTTCAGTCCCCTTCTTATCTCAAAACATCCTGACTTCTTTGGAGAACTTTCTCTTTTAAATAAGCGTAGCAAATCCCAGAAAATACCATCCATTTTTAAGATTTTATGCCTTGTCTTTTAATTTTGTTTTGTCCTTGTCTTCATCCTCTGAAATGTTGCACCTTAGCTTTAATTAATTACTGTCATCAATTGTGAAACTGTTCTGTTTTGAAATAAAAATATTTTGCACAGAAAGGGGCAGAATTGGTCTTTTCCAGCTACTCAGGTAACAACCTCACACAAGCCAATCTCTCTCTTTGGTAGCTGTGCCGTACTCTTCACTGCAGCGGTGGTTACTCGTGTTTTGGGCAGATGAATCATAGAATAGATTGGGTTGGAAAAGACCTCCAAGATCATCAAGTCCAACCCCTGATCCAACTCTAATTACTATATCATGGCACTAAGGGCCACGTCCAAGGATTTCAGTTTCCTGTTTTTAAGAGTGTGCAGCATTTCCACTGTGTTGACTCATGCAGATCATCAGAGGATTCACAGGACAAGAGTTGATAGAAACCTTGCTTGCCGAAGTACTCAATCTAACTACTTGTACAGAGTGGAGGCATCAAATGATCTTCCTTTGCAGATTATAACATAACTGAGTATCCTTCCCAGGATTAACCAAGAGCCACAGGAAATGAATGTAAGATAGAACTGACAGAAAATGGAAAAAATATGCAAGCCCTGCATCTTAAGATGTTTGGTTTTCAAAAAGATCTTGGTTTGATGTGCTGAAAAAAGTTGAAACCTGGTTCAGTTTTGCTCCATGCTAGCAAACAGTTGTCAGTACAGATTGTCTGCTCAACTGAAACTGAAAAGGAGCAAGGTGGAAATGTGTTCAACCGGAATTCCCTGTTACATTCCCTGTCCACTCTGTAACTGGACAATGTTTCTAACTTTCTTTTGCTTGTGGTCAAGCTTGAGTCATCTTTAGCTCTTTATCATAGAATCATTTAGGTTGGAAAAGACCTTTAAGATCATTGAGTACAACCATAATTTTGACTATGAAAAGAAAGGGGGGATGGCTTAAACTTTAAAAAGAAGAATAATTCTCAGTTTTATTGATGGACTTTGATCAGTAGCTCTCCAGGTGCATTATAAAAGATGCTGCTATTTAAAAAATCTTTGATAATTTGGCATGGCCATCTTGACACAGGGTCTGTTTTTAAACATGTTGAATGCTCACATCTTCTGACTTGGAAGGAAACAGAAAGGAAAAAAGAGCATAAAACAATAAAACCCAACCCCGTAGGTGGAATGTTTCATTGCAATAGTTGTGAGGGTTCTTTTTAATTATATGTAGTAAAAAACTTGCAGATGATACCCACTCTTTGGAGGAGGGGATGAGACCAGAAAAGTTCCCTTGCCTGAGGCCCAGAGTTGGGAATATAAACCATAGTTAGCTGGCATTATACATTTTTTATAATAGCAATGTCACCAGTGATCTAATGATGACTTGTCCTCCCCTTTAATGATATGTTGTCCTTCAGATAATTGTGTGCATGATAGCAGATGATAGAGTAAAGTATTTTGATGGAAGACACAAACAGCTTCCTATATAATAAACAGCTTTTTTCTAGAGTCTGCATTCCCTCAGCAGGATCTGGTGGTGTCTGCTCTTCCATGGGCAGGGTTGTGTCAACAGAGGCTGGCTCTGTGGTGTTACAGAGTGTGTCCCAGCAGTTTTGGTGCTGATGCATTACAACAGCGTTGGACTTCCACTGGAGCATGTTCTTTTCTATGAAGCTACTACTTTGGTCTGCTGACAAGAGCAGCCTTAGGAAATGCAAGACCATCTCTTGACAAAACTTACCTTCTTCCCCTTCTCCCCTTTTCTCTACAGAAAATATCAGAGAGGAACGCGAGTACGCCTGAGACTGTTGGATCTTGAACTCACGTCTAGGTTCTTGGGTGCAACAACTGACACAACATTGCTGGAAGCTGATGCAGTGCTTCTAGGGCTCGTGGAAAGCAGGCAAACAAAGCAAAAGGAGTAATTTTCATGTAAATAAATATACTTTGTGCTCTGTAGCAAATTATACAAATGAAATGTTTCCTCAGGAAATAAATGAAAAATTTATTTCTGGTTATGTAAATAATGAGATCAATAAAAGGCAGTAAGCACATGATGTAAGTACCTGATTCTTGCTCCATTTTTATTCACTCACCTTTCTAGCTTTTTGCCTTTAGGTTTAAGTGTGAAAGGTTAACTGAGCTTCTGTAGATAATATTAGTTGAATGTTTGCATATTCTTATACAAAGAATCCCAGACTTCATCTTTCCATGCCAAAGGGATGCTGATCTAAGACATTGTACTCCATGGAGGAAATCCAAAGGTTGCTCTCGTGATGCTCCTTCTAGTGTGGTGTTTCATACAGAACAACATCAAGGGTTCCCGATTTCCAAGCTACAGTGCAGAATGTTTACTGCAGATACTGGTAATACATCATGCTTTCATCTCCATCTGCGTGAAGAACTAGAGATTATTTTTGCTTTAATTGGACCTCACATTTCCAATGCATGTTAGTAAATTTTCTCTGGTTGTTCATATAAATGAAAAACTATTTCAATGTAGGAGGCCAAATGTAGGTCTTGGGTAAGTATATTTAAGATAAATAGAATAGGTCTTTGAATACACAACCAAAGAATCATGCTGTGCTGTTTCCAGTATCTTTTTGGAGCATTTGCTATCAGAGAGCATTTCTTTTGATTTCTGGTATATCCAAGTCTGAATTCTACAGAGTCATTTGCAGTCTGCATAGTGCCTAGCAGGTGTGCTGAGGGCAAGTGAAATTTGTCATTTATACCACTGAATTACAAAAGAAAGCCTGTTTAACCTTAAAATATTTTCCCCAAATGTTGAAACAAAATGAGGTTTGTTCAGGTGGTATGCCTTGCTTGTCTGCAGTGACTGTCCAGTGACAAAGTGTTTCTCGCTCTGTGTATTAATTGAGCAAAATGCACGCTGGCTTGAGCCTGTATTACTCAAATCCACAGACACCTCATCTTTCTGCTGGAGCCAGCCACATAAGCAGCGATGGAGCCACTAAAGGATGGTATAACTCCTTCTGCCTCTCATGACTGAGTATATTGGTATTTCATTCATGTGAGAGAAGAGGAGATAAGAGATCCCTAAACAAGCAGGGTACCAGGGAGCCAGCTCCAGGCTGCCACAGCTCATGCACCTTTCCTTGCCTGCATCTGAGGGATGCTTGGATAAGATGACATCAGAGAGCAAAAACTGTGAGCAATTCTGTTAGACTGCAGCTGGCCTGTGGGTCAGGTTGCCACCCAAACTCTGCATGTCTTCATATGGTCCAACAAAATTCATTTAGAACAGGATACAAAAACTTTGATCTGTTTAGAAGCCTTTTCCAAAAACATTGTCATTTCTCATTTAAAGGGTGTTGTCTGTTATTTTCTTGTTTGAAAGCATATAGAAAGAAAAGTGAAAGAAAGCTGAAGTACCTTTTTTACCTGGAATCATAGCTCAATGCCACAGTGGTTTGATTCTTTCTTACTCCTCTGCCCAAAAGAAAAACTTGATAAAAGAAACGAAAGAAAACCCCTTTCCTACCTTTGTCCTTTTGTAATATGAAGAGGAGAGGTATAGTGCAGGCATTAGCTGCTATGGGTAGTCTCCAAAATACACCTCATGCATGATCTGTCAAGGAGAATACTTTTAATGTAAGGTATTTATTTGCCCAAAATACTAGAAGGAATCACATGGAAAATGCATAATCATCCTGAAGGGAATGGGCATGTTTTAGCAGATCCTTTTATAGTTTTGCAAACTGGAGTTTTGTTTCTGGAATCAGTAAGGATCCAAGCAAGAGCGAGGAAGCAAGCAATGCAAGCTTATTTTGTTGCTTTAATTTACTCATTCATCTAAGTGATGTTAATTAGGGGAGTTTTGACAGGAATTTCATTGGGTGTTAGCCTCCAGGTAAAGAGCTATTCTAGCACTGGAATAGGAAAAGAAGGCCTTGTTAAGAAGCCAGAAGGGATTTAAAGTATCAAAGAGAAATCTTGACTGTTGAACGTAACTCATCGTACATGCTTGATCAACCTTAAACAAGAGTGATTTGGGAGGAAATACACACGTTAACGTTTTGGGGGCAGGCTAAGAGTTATTTCACAGTAGGGTATCGAGTAGTGAATTTATCAGATCTTCCTCTGGGTAACCTTGAGAGAAGTGGCTTTTAGAGACCATAGTGGTTACTATTTCAAATCCAACTTAGTGTTTTATTTGGAAACCCACAGGTTCACGTAAACCGACCCAGTCTTACAAATCGTGCGGCTGAACCTTCAATGGCTTTAGGCTGTTTCTAACCATTCTGGCCTTTGGAGAACTAGTTGTTCTCCCAGCTCATTGTTGGTGAACTTCAAGGCAGTTCTTTATTGTACTTCTAAACTGTTCAGACCAGAGTCGTCCCACGGAGGAGCATTTGTTTGGGATAGCCAACGCCCATCACACATTGCCTCAATTCTGTACAGCTCACAAATGCAGAATTACAATGGCAGAGCAGGGAATTCTGAAATGCCTCTGTGGCAGGCTGTTGGGCTTGTGTTTCGTCTTTGTAATACGTACGTATGCCAAGAATATGTGCAGACTACATGTCCTTAATGCAATGTCAGGAACTGCCACTGTTTTCATTACTGAACAACCACCATGGCACAATTGCATGGCCCTGTGTCTATAAAACTATTGTCATTTTTTATTCCAGTCTTTTATCAGTGTAGGAATTGATAATGCAAACAGGTATTTCTAGTGCTGTCCATACAGAAGAATAACAAATGCAAACACTTCTCTGCTGGTTGCCACCTGTTCCCAGGAGTTCCCTCTTTCTTCATGGCCATGTGCCTTTTTGCTCCTCTTCACATTTGCTGGCGTCAAACGCACACAAGCATTTGTACAACCCATTCTTTTTGAACAATGCACAGTGAAATCTCCTCGTCCACATAGTTCAGATTCCTGAGTGACCTCGCGTGTGCCTTGGTTTGGGCAGTAGCATGCAACGGGCTTTTTGTTTAGAGGTCATTCTTATTTCATGTATGAGGACAATTGTTTCTACTAACATAAGGAAGGATAAAGTCACTCCACCAGCTCCTGTGGTGTTATGCCCAGCCCACACCACCGCCTGCAATACTCTTGTCGATTAAGTATCCTACGTGTATTACTAATATTAACCAAATTAACGCTACTGATTCCACATAGTGAGGCTTTGCAGCTCTAAGTGTAAATCCATTGTTTTGCTGAGAATCCTGAGGCTGGTATGCGCCGAGTTCTGCAACTACGTTCATCTGACTGCCAAAATCAGGAATTTCTCTATATACCATGCTGTGTTTTATTCTAAATTTTGTAATTTTTACCTATTCTGAAGCAATGACCAGATGAGCAAAGGTAATTAAAAAAACATATAGATTTAATCTCGCACAATTTATTTTTTCAATTATGCAGCTGAGAAGATGGTTTGTGTTAGCAGATCTCAGTCTTCGTTTCTTGATCTGTTTTTTCAAAGGGATTTTTTTTCCTATAATAGTCTTGGGTTTTCGAAGTGTTTAAGTTTTTTTTTTGCTCTGAAAACTCTTGGGTAAAAACACAGACCCCACTTCATTAGCAGATACTCAGTTCTCCATTCTCCTCTATCAGATACTGCTTTGTGTGTTGCCCACATCTCTTAATTGACAATTTTCTCACTTAAATTTGGATTCTCCTAGTCACAATTTGTGCTTGTTACAGTGTCGGATTCACAGTCGGGGATGTTAACGCTCAGTGCTCAGGGAACTGCCTGAAGTGCATCCTCAGCAGGGGCAGGAGGGGCAATAGGCTGCTGCGTGGTTTAGTAGCAAGTAGCTGGGGGGTAGGTACAAATCTTCACTTCCATACTAACAAGAAACGTTTCCACGCATTCTCCTAGAAGGACGCTTTTTGGTTTTTAATCACTAAAGTGAACTTCATGACATGACCTTCACCCTACCCCAGGTCCACTTCTTAGTCCACCCAAATATTATACCTGAATGTCCGTAGTGCTTTCTGGTTTTATGGGTGTGCTTATCAGCAAAGTTAGCTTTAATAAAAACTGAATCAAAGCTGGTTTGGGTTTTAGCTGAAGCAATATTCTAGCTTTTGTGTTACTTGGGTCCTATTTTGAAGGCTTTAATAAGTTTTCCTAAAATTCTACCTTTTATTTTATGAACAGAACATTAAAACACTTCATGCATGCTTGGGAAGCAAAATAGCCTTATCATGAAGTGGAGTTGGAAGAAAAATTAAAATAGTTCAATGTTCTTTTCATGACCGATGTGCTATAACAGGACCTGGTAAATCCCCCTGGGCTTGTCTGCCCTTTCGTATTCCGGGCCTTTAGGGGATGAGATGGGGGAAATGCTGAAGAAATCAGGTCTGCCTATTGAGAGCAAAGTAGCATCTCGCCACCAAATCTTTGGCACTGAGCTTGTTTGTAAAGAAAAGAATACTTCACATTTTACTTTTCTTTAGGGCATTCTGGAAAGTTTGGGTTCCTCCTCATTGCTTAATACGGTCACATTTATAAATCAGGCAAATTATTGTTAAAGCTTTTTTCCTGATAGCATTATTCCCTTATGCGGGGAAAGCAGCTTTTCAAGTCCTCTGTTTTGGCTGGAGAGCATTTCTGCTAGACACAAGCATGCACTCTACATGTGTTTTTTAGTAAATCATGCATTCTGGGTAAGCATTTGTCACACATGAAGGGTCTAGACTGCCCAAATGAGGCAGTTATGTTGTCATAACCCAAAATAAATATTATCCCTGTTATGACTGAATTAGACTAACATCAGTAGGTTCTTAAATGCTCTTAAGTGTTCTTGTTTCCTTTTGGGTCGTGTCTTGTTCAGGCGGAGGTAGGCAGGCTGGGGCACTCGCTCTGCACGGCGGCTGCAGGGGGGCATTGGCCACTTGTTCCCGTTGCAGCCCATCTGCAGCAGGCTGGGTGTCAAGGGCAGCCGAGAGTTGCACTTCCCAGATGGGCTGATCGATCCACGGCACCTTTGGGGTAGGTACTGTAGTCACTCTGAAGCTTTGGGTTAACTTTTGAAAGTGGCAGCATATTTAAATTATTTTGAAAATGCTGACATTTAAAGTAGTAAAAAAGGGGTGGGGTTTTTTTTTCTGCTGACTTTAATGAGAAATCAAAGAAGTACTGAAATAACCAGCTCTGTTGTTAACTGCCTTTCTTTCACACAGCAGCATCACAGCTGATTGAATCTTTGCTTTTCTCCTCAGCCTCAAACCTGGTTTGTATTTAACATGTGACACACATGGGAAATTAAGTTTTTTTCACAGTCTCAATCAAGCATTATGGAGAAGAGTTAAGGGTGTAATCCTTCCCTTCCCAGGGAAAGGAGATGTCATCTTCTCATCAAAATGACTAAATCGAATACAAATAAACCACAAAACTAACTGAAGCTGAGGGCCACAATCTAAAATGCCAGTTACCAAAAGATACAGGGACATCAGAGGAGAGTTCAGTGTATGTCCTGACCTACCTCACAAATGAGTGTATGGACATCGTGTTGGACATCTTTGAATGGCCATGGTGACCGAGAGAGGTGCCTAGGGACCGGAGGAAAGCAAGTGCCACTACTGTCTTCAAAAAGGAGGACCCCAGTGGTGCCCAGTGCCAGGCCAGAGGCATTGGGCACACACTGAAACACAGGAGGTTCTCTCTGAACATCAGGAAACACCTTTTCCGCTGAGGGTGACTGAGCACTGGCACATATTGCCCAGAGAGACTGTGGATCCTCCCTCCTTGGAGATATTGAGAAGCCATCTGGACATGGTCCTGGGCAACTGGCTCTAAGTGGTCATGCTTGAGCAGGGGGGATGGACAAGATAGCCTCCAGAGATCTGTTCCAAACTCAGCCACCCTGTGATTCTGTGATATGTTGGCATCTTATTTCTGATGCCACTCTGTTTGAACACTGCTTCTTTTTGTTCCTTGAAGTTTTTGAAAGCTTAGAGCTTCTTCTGTATGTCCTAACATGGAGATGACCTATCTGTTCCTGAGCTAGGCAGCTACAGTCTTCAGTTTGGGATCCAATTGCTAAAGGGCTGCAGGGAATTAGTGTTCTCCAGAAGTGGCAAAGCTGGAAATTGGTACCTTCCATTTATCCTCGAGGCTGGCTTGCTGTTTGTTCAGCAGAGCCTTCCCTGCCGGGCAACTGTGGCTACTGCATGTGGCTACTGCCATCTCCCACCAAAGGTATTGTGCCTCCTGCTTTATTCCTACCGCATGTTTGGGCAAACCAAGAATAGGTTCAATCAAACTTAGGTTCAGGCTCCTGTACATTCTGGTAAGGGCGTCCATGTGCTCAGAGTTTGGCATCAGCCACACCGAGCTAAAGGGCAGTTGTCCTGGTTTTTGCTAGGGTAGGGTTAAT
>NW_010333976.1:0-18419 GCF_000700745.2 Antrostomus carolinensis
GATCTTAGTGGGGGTAACTGTGCACACCTGGGGCCTCACAGCATTTAAACTCTGGTGTTTCGGTCACTTTCCCTTCTGAGGGCTCTGTGGTGCTGTGGAAGTGCATCCTCCTGTCTGGTAAGCTGTGAATATTGCTGATGCTCTCTTTAGTTTTGGCCCCTTATGCTGATTAGTTTGTTGTTTGGTTTCTAAATCAGCATAAATATCGAATGCTGTGAAGATGCACCTTTTACTCCTAAATCTTAAAAAAAGATCAGAAAGACATCAGAATTAATCGTGGGTTTTTTCCAAATCTCCTGCGTCAGTATGTTTTTGACCTACAAGTCCCTCAGAAGGTGGTATAATGTCAACTTTAAGGCCCTAATTATTTCTAGGGAAGTGCTGAGAAAGATAATAGGTCTATGTTGTGTGTTAAGTGTCAGGTATGTTTCCTAAATCATATTGGTTATAGGAAAAGCAAACCCAAGTGGTTGGTGAGCAGAGACGTGGTTGGTTGTGGTTTTGAATGCAAATGAGAAAAGAAATACATCCTCTTCACAGGATCACAGAATTGCCTCGGTTGGAAAAGAGCTGTACGATCATCAAGTCCAATTGTTAACCTCACACTGACAAGTCCCCTAAACTGTGACTAAACTACGTCCCTTCCTTACAGAGTAACAGTCTTGTTAGTGATAAATACAACTAAATAAAGCTCTCTGCAGTGAGTCTGCTATCAATAAGAATGATGTTCACCTGCAGATGCCTTGGGATCATTGGGCATAAGGACTTAATCTGGTGCTTGCCTGAGTTCAGTGAGGTTCCTCTCAGAGGTGGTTTCTGTTCTAGGCTCGCAGCCTCTTCCTCAGACCTTAGACAGAGAAATGCATTCAACTTAAGTTGTCTTTGTTTAATTGCTTGGTATGATGTCTGTGTCCATTTATGAATTGATTACTTCGTTTGTGTTGTTTGTTACTTATGCAGTGTATTATGTGTTTAAAAAAATATATTCTTGTGAAGTGCTTTAAAAAAAATGCAGAATGCACCTGCTTTCGTTGATTATGTTCAAAGAACAGGTTAATTAAGGTGAAGGCACTATTTAGTTTTTAGAAGTTTCCTGAAGTTTGGAGCTCATAGAATCCCAGACTGGGTTGAGTTGGGAGGGACCTTAAAGCTCATCCAGTTCCAACCCCCCTGCCATCAGCAGGGACACCTTCCACTAGACCAGGTTGCTCAAAGCCTCATCCAGCCTGGCGGAGAACACTTCCAGGGAGGAGCAGCCACAGCTTCTCTGGGCAACCTGGGACACTGTCTCACCACCCTCTGGGGGAAAAATTTCTTCCCAATATCTCATCTAAACCTCCCCTCTTTCAGCTTAAACCTATTTCCCCTTGTTCTATCATTAACTGCCCTTATAAAAAGTCCCTCTCCAAATTAAAATTCATCTCAAATTCAAAATAACGTGTTGATAGAAAAGGCCTCACTCCCACTGTGCTTGGGAGTGTTGCAGTTTATAAACCAGTTCCCAGCTGTGTGACACTGGTGTGGGACCTCCTTAAAATATCACTCTGCTCACTTGCTTCTACCTGGAAGTTTGTGCTGTCACTTGTATCAGATTGCTGGAGGGTTTTCCTGTCCTCAGCTATCCATGAGGAGCTGCGGTCAGAGGCTGTTGCTCAAGCAGTAGGATGAGGGTGGGTGTAACTCTTCTGTATGATTCTCAGAACTAAAGCACAGAGTGTTTGCAGCGGCTGTTTCCAGTTTAATGCTTTGGTGTCCAGCATTTAGGAGTTGCACTTGGGAGAAAGTGACGCTTTGCTCTTGCCACGCTTAACAAGAAAAAAGCTACTTTTCCAAATGGTCTCTCGAAATAGTATCTTGCCCAGCCAGCTGCTTCGTGGCCCCTGACATATGCTGTGTGAAATGTTGTTGCCAACTCATCAGCAGTTGTTTCTCATCGTATTTCCCATTATCTGTTTATGTTTAAACAAAGTCCTGCACTCTGCTGGTGGTTTAGTAGTGGCCTTTCACTGCTGTTGCTTTGAAAACAAAGCATGCTGAAAATGTATTTAATATTTGCAAAAAACACAGCGCAAGCCATAGAAATAGCATTTCTCATAGACTGAAATACGACTGGTTGTTGTGCAGAATCAGATTTCACTAATAGATACTATTTCACATGCTAATTGACATAAAAACATCTGATTATTCTTAGGTGAGAAGAGCAACAGATTTTTTTTCCCACAGATTTTTTTGTCAGTCTTCCAAACCCCAGAGGAAACCCATGGTTTAGCAGTTGGTACGGTACCTTATCAGCCCTGGTTTTAATCTTACTACCTATTTTTTTTTTTTACACTGTGTTTATCAGTATGGTATATAAACATATTCTGGTCTTCAGTCCTCAACCTTAGACTGGTCTTAGAATCATAGAATCCCAGACTGGTTGGGGTTGGAAGGGACCTTAAAGCTCATCCAGTCCCAACCCCCCTGCCAGCAGCAGGGACACCTTCCACTAGACCAGGTTGCTCAAAGCCTCATCCAGCCTGGCCTTCAACACTTCCAGGGAGGAGCAGCCACAACTTCCTTGGGCAACCTGTTCCAGTGTCTCACCACCCTCACAGTGAAGAACTTCTTCCTAATATCTCATCTAAATCTCCCCTCTTTCAGCTTAAACCCATTTCCCCTTGTTTTGTCATTAACTGCCCTTATGAAAAGTCCCTCCCCAGCTTTCTTGTAGCCCCTTCAGGTACTGGGAGGCCACTAGAAGGTCTCCCTGGAGCCTTCTCTTCTCCAGGCTGAACAGCCCCAACTCTCTCAGCCTGTCTTTGGTGAGTTATAGCAGTTTGCTGCCCTTGTTCCTTTCGTGGGTGGCTGCCTGCTCTCAGGCCTGTCCCAAAGCCATCAGCTACAGACCCCGCTCCCTCTGGAATATTGTCGTTTAAACTCTCCCTTTTTCTGCACCAAAGAGTCCTTGTATCCAGGCTCCTCAGTAAAGTTTCCACCTTTCTTTGTGTCCAACCTAATATCCTAAAACTTGCAGTTCAGCTTTCCTCTTGGCTTCCTGCTCTCCCAATACACCAGTCCTCCAGGCAGCGCCGTCCCCGTCCTCGCTGGCACCAGGCTGTGTGTCCCGTGCAGAGATCCCTGTGACGCGCTGCAGCCGCCTCTGCCCGCCTGGCCCCAGCTGATCCACAGCACCAGCCAGGGCAGCTTTTCCAGGAAGAAGCAGCACAACCTTTTTTTCTTCGTGCTGGTTTGGCTGCTGCTGCACGTTTCATTTGTGTGTTACGGATAGCTGCTGGATGAGGGAACGGAAGGGATGATGGCATGTGCTTTGCTCTCCGCTTACAGCTGCAGAGTGTGCCCTAGTTAGTCAGAATTTCTTGTCCTGCTTACCTTCTGGTACTATTGTTAGACATCTCACACAGTTGTTTAGAGAGGAAAGAATTTTCAGAGAAGGAAAGAACAGCAGAGACCTTTGCTGCAACTGACAGCCATGACGAATGTACCTTGGGAATGTCAGCTTTAGACAGCTGAAAGCAGTGAGGTTTTTTCCCCCAAAAATAGAAACAAAAGAAACTCTTTGATAGCTGAATCACCTCCTGACTGAAGAAAATGGCTGTTCTATTGTGTTTTTCATGCTGTGATCCAGTAATTGCTTTCTGGCATTATAAGGAAAGATCTTGAGCTAAACAAAAACTTCAGGCAGCTTCTCAGCGCTCTGTGAACACTTCTACACAAAACACTTTAGTAATGTGAAAAGAAGTTGGTACTGGGCAAGGATCTTGAGAACAGTTGCTTTGTGTGCCTAGTTGAGGAGCCACAAGAGTTTTCTGCTGAATTACCTTGATGTGGATTAGAAAATGGTTTTGCATTTCACTCGGGACCAAGCCAGGGATTACATCTTGTTTTGTGCAGGAACTCGCTGTTCCATAAAGCAGTAGTTGGTAGTTTGGGGATTACCTCCAAGTTTGGCCTTTATGACCCAGACTATGTAGACTGGGAAAGTCATGAGTGACTTTGCCTTTCCTGCCCTTTTCTGCTCTTGGGTACCTTTAGTAATTTGCAACCAGGAGACAGGCAGTAGTTTTGATTGATGCGATAACCTTCTTAATTTGGCTTGTAATTTCAGTCCATGTGGACTCATGGTTGGTAGTTGGCTTCTCTGTTTAATTTTACTCTGTGTTTGCTGCAGCAGTATGCTGCCACCAGCACGCCCTAGGCTCTCTTTCTGGCATGTTTCTGCTCCTGCATTGAAGCCTTCTGCTGTTTGTCTTCATTCCGCCGGCTCTGGTGATGCCTTGGCAGTTGAAACTCTTGTCTGAAAGCTGAACGACTCCCTTTCTCCAGGTACCACTGTGTGATACCAGCAAACATCAATACTGATCGCTCCAGCATGGGTTGCTGGGGACCTTCAGAGAACACTGTCATAGAAGCCATATTTTCAGCTTCTTTCTTCAAAAATCATGTCCTTCCTCTAGATCTTCTTTCTGGTCTCCTGCCTGTAGTATCTTTACAGAAGTAATGTGGTTGATGGCGATGGGAAATAGTTGCTTTGGATTCCCCTTGAAGGTGGGTTCCTTCCTCAGTGCTGCATTGTTAAGACATTTAGCAAAATATTCTTATACCAATTCCCTGTAGTTCTGCATCTGTTTGCACTGTTTCTTCTGATTGATTTTAAAGCAGAGAGGACACGAAGTGTGGCTGTGGACCTGCTCTGTTCGAATGCAATGAGCTTGTAATTGCTTCGATCGGAGCCACCCTTAATTTTTAGTTCTAAGATGAGTTCAAATAGTGTGTTCTGTGAAGATGTAAATCTGTTTCTGCATTTTGGTTTTCTTCCATCCAAGTAGAAAAGTGCCAGCAAATCCTAAACACTGTTTCCAACGTGTGCTTTCCCCACCATCAGCTAAAGTCCTTGAAAGACCTCCCTTCCCGTGCACGGTTTTCCTTGTTACTCAGCACTGCTGAGAGTTGTGTGGTTTCTTTGCATGAAGGCCAGGATTGCCATCTTGTTTCCAATTAGATTAATCTCAGTTAACTTTAAGGTTCCTATTTTCTTTGACGTAAGTGGTTCTTTGCTTTGTCCTGCCCAGAGCCAGTCCCTGCCATTTTGCTTCAGGGCTTGTTCCTCATGGTTTGGTTCCAGACGCTGGGCGTTGCAGAGGTGCTGTCCATTTCTGTCTCAGCTGGAAGAGCTATCTCAAGGAACCAGGTGGGTTATTGTAGTCTTTCAGTTTCAAATGGGAGCCAAACATTTGCAATCTTGTTGCTATGAAGAAAAACAAATAAATCCCTGTTATGCCACTCGCTGTGTTTTCTGATTTTGTTTTCTACCAGTGGTTTAGAAGCTGGCTTCCCCAAACACACGGTGGTCTCTTATCTAAATAGACTTGGTTTTGGGGGTAGTTGGTGTCACTTCTCTGTGATGTGCCGTACATCTGAAGAAGACCCTTTATGCTGTTTTAAGACCTACGCAGCTGATGAACTATGAACAATCTTGCTAAAATATGCATTTTCAGGTTACCTTTGAAGGGAACTTGTATTATTTAATTTGAATGGAATTGCTCATCCCTCGGCTTCTCTCAGATTAAAGTAGAAATTATCTTGATTTCACAAGTTGGAGAAGACGGATGTCAGACACAGAAGTGAATTAGTCATCTCTGTGATAGCAAGATTTCTGTTCTGTGACACTTTTCTAAATGTCAGAGTCTCATTCCCACCCAGCTGCAGCTGCTCCGCTCTCTGCAACTTCAATTAAAACTTCAGAATAATTCCAAACATTTTTGGGTTTGTCCAGCCTCACCCAGATTTTAATTGCAACTTGTGTATTTTCCACTGGAGAAAAGAAGTACTAAACCTGTCACAACGAAGTTATGAGTCACCTCTTCAGCTAGGTGTGGCGGCACATCCTCCATTCCTTTCACTTCAAGAAGACAGTCAGTCGTTGCCCACATTTTGACTGAATGGCAAATTAAGTGTGGTGCAGGACTTATTCAACCTGAAGTATGTCTTCCTGCATAAAACTGATGTGGATGCTTAAGAGGGGATGGATCAAAGGAAAAATAAACAATTCTCTTTGGAAAGAAAATATTTGAATTCTACTGTCAACACTCAAGTTAGGAAAAGGTTTATTTGAACCCTGGAACAGGCTGCAAAGAGAAACACTTGAGACCTGTGCGTGGTGAGATACAGAAATGTAGGAAATGGCATTTTTTTCATTGATGCAGCTTTTCTATTTTGAGATAAAGGCAGCTTGAATTAAGGCTATTGGTTTTTTTTCTCCCTCTTACCATGCTGATTGCAGTGTATGATTTCAGGAGGATCAAAAGACCAGGGGGCCATATGGACCAAATTCATGACCTAAAAATAAACACGATTAACAAGCCTGTCTGCCTTCATTGTTAGCTGCTGCAGGAAATGCATGCTCTAGCAGCCGTCCTGTAATAAACCCTTGGGGTTGTCTGCTCATGAGGCTTTGATTTGGGAAAAGTGCTTATAGCAAAACTCTTAAAACAAGGTTTTGCTTTGTTTTGTTTTTTCAAGAGAAAGGGCTAAATGAAATGTTGAAACCTTTTCACGACCAGATAAGTATACTGCCTGCTATTTGTCCAACAAGGTGATTATGTTTCGTTGGCTTCCAGACCTATCAGCCTCTTAAATTGATTGACTTTTCAATAAGACTTAAAAGTATATTGAAAAATAACATGAGTGTTTAAGCTATAGTGAAATAATGGAGGAAATTCAGTGTTGAAATAAGCAGCACTAGCATATGCGATAGCTCAGTCTGGTTGGAAGACTCAGAGTGCTTGAGACATCAGTGGATGTTGGCAACAGAATGAGCATTTTATATAGTCTCAATATAGTGACATTTTAAATGATTGTTAAAATTCTTCTGTCTTAAATCTCTCTGTCCTGTGCAGCCTTCAGCATTAATGGTGTGCAAAGAGGAGTAAATTCCAAACCAGTGAAAGCTGCCATGTGTGTTTTGGACAGTTTTATTGCACCACTGTGCTGCTTCAGGACTCTGGGTAGGGACAGGGATGTTCCTGCTGGGAAGGCAGGCTGTGTGTGACAGTGCCTAGCTCAGAGCAGAGCAGGAGCCCTTCCCTTAAGGGTGCTTTTGTGCTCCAGCCTGTGGAGAACAGTGGGGCAGGCTCATGCCCACAGAGAGCTGCTGTCCCCGTGCTCCAGCTGCTTCCGCACCCGCCGGGTGATCAGTGCTCTCCACTGGTGCCAGGGTGCACTGGTGTATCCCTCAATAGTCCCTGTTATTCAAAATACATGTGTCAGTGATGAACCAGTTTGCTATGGACTTCACATACATGTTGCAGGTCTTCCAGAATGTTAAACTCAAGTTTCTATTAAAATAATAAAAAAAGAAAATAAATGTTATTGCTTATGCTAGTTACAATCTGACCTGTAAAATGTGGCAGGAAATAGACTCACAAGGCTTTAAATGTGTCCTGGGCTCTAACCCCTGCGAGACAGCCATGACTGTGTCCCCGGGGTGTTGTAGGGATGTCACCGTGCTGTGTGCCAGGTGTCAGAGGAGGAACAGCAGTCAGGAACTGTACCCTGGCTCCAGAGTCCAGCAGCTCATCGCGAGTCCTTGGCTGCACAACAGAAAGCCTTAAACCAGAACTGGTAATATCACAGGTAATCCAGGCAAAGCTGGAGAGCTGCCACCACAGTCGATACTGTTGTGTGTCGGCTACTGGCGTGGCTACGTGTTCCTGACAAACTGGTCAGCTGAAGAAAGGGCCGTTAGCTCCTGTCCTGCAGCGCTGAGTGGAGCTGTAGCTGTGTCCTCAGCAGAACTGCACAAGCTGTTAAATCTGGGCTTGCACTGGGAAGGGAGCCAGGGCAAACAATGGTCTGGAGAAAAGGAGCACAGGTATTTGCGAAATACCTCTTTCAATAGTTTGAACTACCCTGTCTTCTTAACCACAAGCTTATAAAGTGTTTACAGCCTCTTCCCAATTGAGGGTTACAGGCTGAAGTGGAATATGCTGGTTGTATAAGAATACAAGTTTTGTTAGCAGCACAAGTTGTCTCTACTTTTAAACTTTTTTTATTTTAAAGTCAGAATTCCAAAATGAAGCCTTTTGCATTGATTAATTTTCATTTCAATTTTATAAAAGCTATCAACAAAAGCATACCTATAAAAAAAAAAAGTTTAAGGTTCTTGTTTTGTGGTGTTAGAAGTACTGGTTGGTTACCTGGGAAGATGCTTTCAGGGAGGTTTGCTGTGGTAGGAGTTGCTGGGTACAAGCTCAGCTGTCTTTGGTTTGCTTTCGCTGTCACCCAGACGGACAATTTTGGCTGTACATTCAGCTCCTTCCAGTACATGTATGCTGTATACTTTTAAACTTCACTGCTTTTTGTACAGTGTTTCCAAGGTTTAACCTTTCCTATTTATCCTCATGGCAATATTCTTGTCAAAACTATCCTCATATCCAGGCCATTGGAGCCTTCCCCTTGGTGGTGACCTGTCCAACTGCGCATTTCACAGTCCTGCTGCTGCCTCTTGGTTTTACTGCTCTGATAAAAGTGCACCAGCCCCTTCACAGGGTCAAACCAGGCATTATACTTCTCATTTTACAAATCTTCTCTCTTAAAACCTTTTGTTATCTTAGGTGTGTAATAAATATGAATATTAGAAGCATCCCAAGGAAACCCCAATCCCTCTTGAGGGCTCCAGCCCAGAGGAGAGCCACAGGGCAGCAAAGGAGCCTAGAGCTGGATGCCTTCAGCCTCCCCAGACTGGGAGGAGCAGTGAGAACAGCCAGTGCAATTACCTCGGTTATCAGGTCCTGGCAAAACATCTTTCCATGGACAGCTTGAAAGCGCTGCCCTGAGCAATGTTGCTGAGCCAGGTCTGTCAATCTAGTTTAGTTTGGAGTTGGTCTTTGTTTTTTCTTCATCCTGTATGAACCTTTCAATTACTTGTCTTGCACAAGGACTAGGTCCCCATCCCAAATTCAGCATCAGGTTTTGGGCACCCTGACAGAAACTGAAGTGTTTTTCCTTTAATCAAAGCAAAGTCTGTCTTTGCAGTGATTCTAAAGACGTGGGAAAGAGGAAGGAGAGGTGGGTTTGCTAATAAGCTGGTGCACCGAAGTCTCTTCCTGGTGGACTGTTTTAATAGGAAGTTGAGCTGCTTAAAATTTAGAGAAAGGAAACTTATTTTTGAAGTACAAAGCCACATGATGCATTTCAGAATAGGTGCTGACCCGGGGAAGAAGGTGCTTGTATGGATGACTTGCAGAAACTGTCACAGCAACGAGATCATGGAATCATAGAATGGTTTGGGTTGGGAGGGACCTTAAAGCTCATCCAGTCCCAACGCCCCTGCCAGCAGCAGGGACACCTTCCACTAGACCAGGTTGCTCAAAGCCTCATCCAGCCTGGCCTTGAACACTTCCAGGGAGGGAATGATTGGTTTCTACAGTGCTGTTCCTCCTCCCTAGGCCGTCAGAAGTGAATTCCTGTGCCTGCCAGAGAGGCGAACTGATGGGGTCTATCCATCTCCCACCTTGGCTGTTGAAAGCTGGTTACTTCTGAGGAGCTGGATGAGTTTGGTGTCTCTTTCTGAAGCCATGGCTTAGCAGCTTCTGTGAAGATGATTGTATCTCCCATCTCTATGTTCCTGTCCAGCCCGTGGCCTCTCTAAGTGTCAGCAGAAGCGTGCTGAGGTGTGGAGAAGGCAGAGCAGGGAACAAAGAACCTGTCAGTTCATCAGCAGTTTGAAGTAGCCCGAGAGATTGCCAGGGGACAACAGGTATGGGTGAGACTGCGGAGAAAGTCCAGGCATGCCAGGATGTTCAGAATTGGGCAAATACCTGAGAGGACAGGGGTGAGATCTGCCAGATCTGTGGGATGGGGAGGAGGTTGTGGTGTGGCTGTGGGTTCACTCATGATTGCTGTTGAGGGCTGAGATGATCTGCAGTTCCCTTGTCTGCTCAGTGCTGTGACCTTGTCTGCGTGCTTTGCCCACTCTGCTGCGGGCACTTCGCTTCCATCGCGGCTCTTCCTGTTACTGGGTTATGGAGATGGATGTTTGTCCTTGTCTGGAGCACTCGGGCTGTGGTAACTATTCAAACTGCCGCGGTTGGAAACTGACAGTAACGCGGATCGATGCTGCATCCCCACACCCCTGTGCGACCAGACAGAAAATGAAGCTGGCTGCTGGGAATGAGGATGTAAAGCTAACAAATTCCTCCTCGTTGGGAGCATTGTTTGGGCAGTTCGTATCAATTTAATAATGTTTGGGTTAAATAAACTACGGATGGAGTGTTCTCAGATCTTATCTTTCACTCCCCAGTAGAGATCATTGTCAGCGGGAATGACTGTGGCATTCACAGCTTACATGTTTACACTGATAAGGGAAATTCGGCTAACCGCAGTGGTTTGGGAAGCTAGCACCAGGTATTAGCTGCAGCTGGGGCCATATAGTTTGAAATATTGATTGAAGTGATAAGGATTGTATTTTGATTTCTTTTGAACTAGTTAGTAGTCTGCAGTTAAAAACTCCTACAAATACACTGTTACCCATCCAGCAAATTTAAACAACCACTTTTTTTTTTTTCCTTTAGAAGTGCTGTACTTTATTTTTAATGTTCATGTTACTGACTTTGACCATTTGTCTGTGATCTCTTGGATTTCCTTAGCAGTGTTAGGACATTGGGTAAAGCAAAGCTTCCTGCCCTCAAGCAGCTGCTCCTGTCTTCTCTGGAACCAAACGTTAGGCTAATTCTAAACACTAAATAAAGTTCCTGTGAGAAGTTTACCCCTTAGGCTATTGGATATTCAATTATACATCGTTTTCCTAAAGTAGCTCCTTTTAATGTGTTTCAAAGATTTATTTTTTCACGCGGCATAATTGATACTGTTGTATGTCATTGGCTCTTTTTGTCCAGGAAGACAATGGTTTGTGGCGTTTTTTCTTTTCCTTATTTGCTTCTAGCTGTAAGCATACAATTCAAAATTCAAAGATCTCGGTGGTGTTTTCTCCGTGCAGCAGTGCTCTCTGCTGTCCTAGGGTTTCCACTGCACCAGGGAAATGCCATCTGCTGCAGATGATCCTTGGGACTCATCCCTGAGGTTCAGGTTTTCTGGGTGCTCTCCTGATGGTTTCACAGCCCCCCGCTGAGGTTCTGGCCATTAGTCGTGTTGATGCCAACAAACGGAATAAACGCTTCGTGTTCAGACCAGTTCATGGCTTGTAACATGTCTCTCGGCAGGTTGGAAGAGGCTTTGAGCAACCTGGTCTAGTGGAAGGTGTCCCTGCTGATGGCAGGGGTGTTGGGACTGGATGAGCTTTAAGGTCCCTCCCAACCCAAACCAGTGTGGGATTCTGTGAGTCTGTGTTTCCTCTGCCTTAGAGCTGGGTGCCAGGACAGACTGGGCCCCCAGGGACCCACTCGGGTGGGAGTCCTGGGGCAGGGGGACCATCTGAGACAGCCTGGGTTTTGACCAAGGTCTGGGTGATGCCAGCTTTAATTTCCCCATAGTTATAAATAAAAAGTTAGGAGTAAGCAAGCATATTCCTTACACTTTGAAGTAGTTTGTGGATGATATCTAAACATGTAATTTTAATTACTAAAGCACTAACATTTTATGTACCTAAATCATTCAGTGTTCATAGCAACCTTGGCTTGTAAAGACAGTTGTGCTGTCCTTGGGAAGTGGAAGGTTTTCAAGGACTGAAGTTTACTTCTGCAGTTGTTCCTGTGGTTGGGAGGGAGGGAGCATGAACTATAACGGGGTGTAACAGGGATTTTTCCCTGATGAGCCCCTGCCTGAGCAGCAGCAGTCATGGCTGGGGACTGTGTGTGTGGAAATTGCTCCTTTCTCCATCCCTTCCCCTGACGCCTGGGGAGGTTCACAACAGAGTGGTCTCTGTTCTGGCACAAAGTCCTCTTGAGTTACAATGAGCTTTTATTTCTGGACACTAACATTTGATCCTGTCTCATCATAGGATTGTGTGGTGACAAAGGAACCTCATCAGCTCTACAACAGCTCTTGAAATCCAGAGTAAGAACCTGCCTCGAGTTTTCACCAATGCAGAGAACCGAGGATAAACACAACGCATCATAAAATAGTCAGAGCAGAGGTGAAGAGTATTAAACAAGAAAGCTGCAGAGGGGCACAGAACAAAAGGTCCCTTGGAGCACATACTTGTCCACAAATAAACCCTCGTGAGCAGCTGCGGTGCCCACGGGAGCGTGTTCATCATCCGTCCCACTCCGCCTTGCTCTGCACCATCAGGAACGTTCCCTTGCAAAGCAAAACCCACTGAGACAGCTCCCTGTTGCATTTATGGAGAAGGAAACTGGATCTCCAGGGATTAGGTGGCTGGAGGATGGTGTGGAGGGCAGCTGTTGCATATT
Source organism: Antrostomus carolinensis (assembly GCF_000700745.2). NCBI lineage: Eukaryota > Metazoa > Chordata > Aves > Caprimulgiformes > Caprimulgidae > Antrostomus > Antrostomus carolinensis. The sequence goes on from NW_010333976.1 coordinate 12,372, forward strand.
AAATGGTGGGATAAAAAGTTAATCTATGATGGGCAGCCTGAAGTAGAAGGACCTTGGATTTAATTTTCAGTGTCAGCCTGAGAAGAAGTTCAGAGTTTCTGCTTGTGTTTTTCTGTAGGTGGTGCCTTTTTATATGAGAATTTGTTTTTTCTTGGTGAACTTATTTTCTCAGGAGGATTGTCTGTGGGGCTGGCAGCAAAGCTCAGAAGGTCTTTGCAAAGCAGCGTCCTAAGAGTTTGCAGTTACAATTTGCTTTTTGTTTTCTTTACAGCTCCAGCTAAATGCTAGAAAGGACTTTGTCCTTGGAGTGAGACAAAGTAAAATATTACTTGACACTAATGTGACACTGTTTCAGTTGTTTACATAGAATTAATTATTGTCAGTGCATTTGTTGTTAAAAGATCCAGAGAGAAACAAGCAGTGGTTTAAGTTTCACTATCATTTTGGGTTCAGCTACTTTTACATCATGTCTGTGGTCTTGACCATGTCTTTCAGTTCTGACCATTATCTGCCAAACTCGTGAGAGCTGAAGATCTTCCCCACCCAGAGCCCAGCAGAGACACTTGAGATGTCCCTTTGGTAAGTGGGGGGCTGCTCCTCCTGTCCCCTCGGTGTCCCCTGCCCAGGCAGGGCTGGCTCAGGCTGGGACAGGCTGGCCCAAAGGCTCCAGTTCCCCTGAGTCACCCTGTTTTTGACAAAGGCTCAGCCCTGCAGTGTTCCCCAAACCCATCACTTGTTCTTTGGTTTCTTTGGGTGTTTTTTTGTGGGTTGTAATTTTTTTTTTTAATTTTGTGGTCTTTTTTCTTCTCTCTGCTGAAGTGAAGGAGTGGTACTACAGCACATGTATTCCACACTTTGTAAACTCTTGGCATACAATGCCTTTGTGTTTGTGGAAAGAGAAAAAGTTTAGAATGGGAAAGACTTTTCAGGCAGTTTTTATTTTATTTTTTTTACAATTTTTTCCCAACCTTATGCAGCTTAAAAATATAAGTAATAGATAGAGCCTTTTACAAATTAGGAGGAAAGTAGATCCAGTGGCTTTCATTGAAATGGCTGTATTTGCTTTTCCATGGCTTTCCATCAAAACTCAATTAATGGTGATTTTGGTGCCTGCAGCACGTTCCCACTTGGTGGCAATATTGTTCCTGTTATCCCAGGCTCCCACCAACTGCATCATCTCAGAAAAACTATTTAAACTTTTGGGGTCTCTTAGAAACAGCTTCTACACATGAATGAAAATAGGAACAAGTAGGATTTCTTTTTTTTAATGACTACAATATTATGGAGATTTATCACCATGGCCTGGCTTCTCTGTGTCACGGTCTTTCATCTTTCTTTAAAGTGAAAAATGTGTAAAACACAGGGAAACGTCTCTGAACCGATTTTCAAGTATTGCCACACTCCGAGTCAGTGGGTAGAACACTAATAAAGGAAAAGTGGTTTGTATGGAATGCTCCATCAGAAGTTAAAGGTTAAGGATTAACTTTTATACTCTATAAGAATGAATGCGTAATTGCTATCTGCTAATTCGGAAAAAACGAGTGATGGATTAATGACTACTGGAACAAAGGGCATGATGGAGAAGACAGATGGCATGGTTGGTTTAAAAAAAATTTATAAATTCCCTAGGACATCTACCATTCACATTCCTTTTTTCCTTCTCAACACTTGTCACATTTGGTTTTTGATGGTGTGTGCTGAATGGGAGAGGCTCATCAGCGCAGAATGATCGTATATTCCATGTGCATAAATCAGAGCTGGTGGCTCCAGGCAGCAGCTTCCAGGTGATGCTGCCTGGATCCCTCCGGTTTGTGCTGGAAGTTGTCTTTGAACTATAATTTGCAGCATTTTTGAGTAATGATATTGAGCCAGTTGTGAAGACATTTTCTCTTATGGAGAAATTAAACTGAAGATTGCCATCATGTGCTGAAATGCTGTCTTGAGAAGCTGCATTTCAAAGCATAAGCTGTCCCAACATAGATATGAAATTAAAGCAATAATAAAAGTACTGAGAGTCATTACATTGATAACATTGTCTCTCTCTGACATCTCTTCCTCAGATCATCCACGGTTTTATCTTCGTGGCTCCTAACGTGGAAGAAATGTTTCTGGCTCATGCTGCAGAACGGAGCAACATCACAACCAAGGTCCAGGTGTGACCCTTTGGTGGAGCAGGGAACTGCGTCAGGTTGGTGGGACTCCTGGTGTCCATGGCATCCCTCCTTCTCCTCCTCGCAGGGATGGTTGTGGCCAGTGACCTGCTGCAGAAGCACTTTTCTGTCCTTCCCCTGCTCACTGGTTATGCCCACACACATCGTCCACCTCACGTGCTCAGAGGAGGGGAGAGGAGCTCATCTTTAATTGTTTCTCCTCTTGATCTGCACCCGTCTACCCCAGCAGCACCATTAAACCTTCACCCAAAGTGCTTCACTGGCTGTTCTGCTGACCTTTGTGGGGATGGCTTGTTTGGTGCCAGAATGGCAATTACCACTGGGTTGAGAATAGGCCTGTTGAGGGAATCCCTGTTTTCAACTTTAAGTATTCTTTAAATTCCATGAAAAATAAAGTTAAATAAGTTCTTAATTAAACCTGGAAAATTCATCTACACTGTCCTCTCCCCCCTGTCCACAGTTGTATTTATTGAAGTGTAGCCTTCCCTGGGAAAAAACCCTTTAAAATTTAATTTTGTGAGAAACCTTTAGTTTAATATTTGCCAGGAATAATTTCAGTGAATTTATGGAACATTGTATTTCCTCTAATCCTACCGTGCATTAGATGGTGCAGCTGATATAGAGTTTGGGGAAAACAATCTCAGTGGTTGCTGGAGATTTCTGGAGCATTTCCAGAGTCGTGCAGAGACACTTGCTTGTTGTTGGTCGGGTCTCTGCTGCACCCTCGTGTCGGATGTGGGTTGGCTGGGTGGTCTTAGGAATTCCCATCTTAATTTTCTCTTACAGGGCAACCTCTTCTTAAATTAAGTATATTGGTAAGTTATAGCATTATATAGCATCTGGATGAGGCTTTGAGCAACCTGGTCTAGTGGAAGGTGTCCCTGCTGATGGCAGGGGGGTTGGGACTGGATGAGCTTTAAGGTCCCTTCCAAACCAAACCATTCCATGATTCTATGATTATTTAAAGATACTTTAAAATGTTACATCTTATAACGGGTTTAAAGGGTAATATGCTGTGATTGAAATGGTTTTGTCACAAACATTGTGTCTTCCTGCTGCAATTTATTTTCTCTTCCTTGTTTCATGCCTAGAAGAGCTGCAGGAGTTTAAACAGGTTTTGCAGAGTTTTGCTCTTTCCTTCCTCCTCTGCAGCTTTTCCGTGTGAGATTTGGTAGGGGAGGACACAAACCCGAAGGTTTTACAGCCAGGTGCTGCTCTCCTGGGTTGCTAAGCCACTGAGATTTAAAATCCTTCACAAACAATGCTTATGTTAAATATATCTGAGTGTGAATTCAATTAAAATAGGTAATACTTCATGAATAATTATGTCAGCAGGCATCCTCCAATATCGAATGTAGGGAGCAGAACAGGATATGCACCAATGAACACTTAGGGGTTTCTGCCAGTCCTCAGCGAGGCCACGGCTGTCCTTGCAGTTCAGGATGGGCTCCTTTACACAAGGGAAGAGTTTGCAAGGAAGATGCCTGTGTGTGGAAGTTGGCATGGAGCTTGCAAGGAAGATTTATTTAAGAAATAGATTCCTCTGTTACCAAGAAAAAACCCCAAGACAGTTTCCCCCAAATTTCTCTGAGAGGTAACAGAGCAAATCTTCCACCAAGCAGCCTCATTCACTGTTTTTAAATGAGAGAAGTATTTTCCAGTGTGGAAGCAATTGTGAAATGTTGTTTATGGAGGAATCTCAGTCGAGTGTTGAGGAATGCAGGAGGTCTGGAGGGAACTAAGACTGTGAAACTTTATTTTGTGGCACACTGGAGAGCTTTAGCATAGCCTGGATAGTGATTGATCATTATCTGTGTGAGGAACATTCCCAGCACACGGTTGATTTCCTTGCCTGGTCTGTTCCCACTCCTTTCTGGGGACCTGAGGGCAAGCTGAGGCACACGGCTCTGGGGTTGCCCAGCCTGATCTTGTTCATGTTCTGTAAATACAATTTTTTTATAAACTCATGCTTTGTCTTTACAGTTTGTAATTGACTTTCGTGATCAATAGGTGTCTGCAGGCAGTAGCCTGGCACACCTGGCCACGCGTGGTTGCTTTATGGGAGGAGGTTTTGTTTTCCTTAGACTGGCTCTCGTGGTGCTGAGCAATCAGAGATCTTTGACTGTCATCAAGACCAGGAACATTTATTTTACTGCTCTCAACAAAGCGGGTGCTTGTGGCTCTCCAGGTGCTCAGGTGAGTTGCCTGAGGACAGGATAGGTGTCAGAGCAGAGGGCAGTCACTGATTTCTTCTCTTGGAGCCTGTTACTGGTAAGAAAATGATGAATAATGCCAGGCCATGGCATGGATGCTGATTTATGACCTGGGGGTGAGCTGGCGGCTCAATCTTCACAGCCCAGGCTTCAGCATTGCTCAGGCATGAGCGTCACACCACCATCCCACTGCTGGTCCCACTGGGAGAGGATTACTGGGAAGGGAGGATGGAGGAGATACCCTGTTCATGGCCATAGGATGCCCAACGGAGTCATGGCACACCATGGCTTCCTATGCCATCCTTGGGGATGGTTGCACTGAAGGTGAGTTGAGGTTGGGTGAAAGCTTCCCAGGAAGAGGAGTCAGACATTGGAACAGGCTGCCCAGGAAGGTGGTGGAGTGGAGTCACCATCCCTGGAGGCTTTCAAGAAACATGTAGATGTAGCACTCAGAGACATGGTTTAGTGGCCATGGTGGTGATGAGTTGACGGTTGGACTGGATGATCTTAGAGGTCTTTTCCAACCTGAATGATTCTGTGACTCTGTAACATCTTGCTTCTGTATGTCTGCATAGGTAGCTGGTAGGCAGCCCCACGTTAATCTTACTTAAACTGCATCAGTTTAGCGTTTTTCTTGCAAACTATCTGGCCTAAATTGGGTACTGGCTCCCATAATTAACTATTGAATGGGAAGTGTCTGATCTGCGGAGATACAGAGGACTTGTTGCTCCTGGAGAAACTGAAAGATGAGTTTAGCATTGGGCTTATTCTTAACAGAGACAGGCTGTGCACTGGTGATTGACCTTTCCACACTAACTATTGACTGTATGAATCAATTTTCCGTGAACATCTGGTCCCAGTGCGTTTGTCTAACCAACCCCCAGGTGCTGCAGAGCCTTCCTGGCACGACGTGTAGAGATCTGCTCCTGGGAAAATCCATTGGCCTTACAAATGTAAGTAATAGATCTGATCACAGAAGTAGCTCAGTGGCTGCACGCTGATGTTCCCTCTCCTGGTTTGCCGTCTCCCTCTTTAAGTGACTCATATATTCCTTGTAGGACCTCAGAGTACCGCCAGGAACGTAATTTGGCTGTGGGAGCCGGAGTGTTTGGTGAGCAGGGCTGGTGGGGCATTTGCTTTAGGGGAAGTTTGCTTCTTGCTGAGAAAAAGCCGAGCAGTCGGTGTAAGTTCAGCGGGAAGGAGCGTGGGGCTGATGTGCAGATGTTGTTCTGCAGCCCCTCTCATGGTGTGGTGGTTCCCTGCCCCTTGCTCGCCCAGCCTTCCTAGGGAAATGCCTTCCATGAGGAAGTTTCCCTGTGCTTCCTCCAGTCCTGTAATGACCCACGGTCAGGCTCAGCATCTCTGGGTTTGGGAAAAGACTCTGTAAACATGGAAATGCATTTTATTACATTTATTGAATGTAGCAAGGCCATACAGAGTGCTGGGTTCAGTGTTGGGCCCCTGACTCCACGAAGGACATGGAGGTGCTGAAGCGTGTCCAGAGAAGGGAACGGAGCTGGGGAAGGGTCTGGAGCACAAGTGTGCTGAGTTCCCTTGTGGCTGAGGGAACTGGGGGTGTTGAGCCTGGAGAAAAGGAGGCTGAGGGAAGACCTTGTGGCTCTGTCCAAGTCCCTTGGAGGAGGGTGGAGAGAGGTGGGGGTGGG
>NW_010333976.1:18596-23278 GCF_000700745.2 Antrostomus carolinensis
AGGGACATGGGTTAGTCATAGGGGACTGGTCAGTGTTGGGTTCATGGTTGGACTCGATGAGCTTAAAGGGCTTTTCCAATCCAGGCAGTTCTGGGACTCTGCAGTGTCGCTGTGATGTGTGACCCCCCGGATCAGCACTTCCCTGGTCGCAGTGCCGAGTGCCAGGGCAGCTGGTGGGCATCCCCAGTTCCGGGTACTGGTACCCACAGGCACCAGAGGACAATGCTCCAGTGCAGATGGAATCCACATCCCGCTTTCCCCCCCAAGGTCATGATCAAAAATGTATTTGTCAGATTTTTAATAAAAGAACAAAGACTGTTTTCAATTTGTTAACTGCCTGATGATCTGGGCTCCACTGCCATTTAAGAAGCTCTGCTCCAGTTGGAGCAGCTGCCAGGAAGCCAGTCTGTTTTTAATATTTGTTCATCATGCTGCAAAAAGCAATAAGAATAATCCAATCGAGGAAAAAAAAACCATTTCCTTAAATTATTTTTTTAATTAGTAAGTTACAAAGATTTCTTATTAAAAAGTAAGAATTTAAAACTCAACAAAGTGGTTTGAGGTTTTTAGAATGAAATGATCAAGGAGTGACTAGTCTCTCCCGTGCATCTGTAATGAAATATTAATTGGATAAAAGCTTTAATATAGTTTTTTTTGAAGCGGCTTTTTTCCTTCCAGTTTTACATATTAGAACTGGAAACTGTTCTCATCTGCCTCCCTGAGAGCAGATGGAACCTGAGTCTCTGCCACTGTGGATGTTTCCTACCGGTTCTTCAGTCTTTACTTAGAGGGGGAATTAAGGAACAATTAGGAACTGAAGAGGAAAGGAAATGCAAAGGGCAAACAGAGGAGAGAGCGAGAGGTTGGGTGTGATAGGACAGAGGTATTCGACCTGTTAGTCAAAAAATGAACTTGGGAAGACTTTATACGCTATGTTCTAGAGAGAAAAATGCGTAAATTCACTCCTGGCTGTTTTTAGCGCAGAAACACGTGTGAGTCGGCGCTTTGGTTCTTGTCCGTGTGCAGTTTTAACACCAGATTTACCACACAAGCTCTGCTTCATCGCTGGGGGTACTAAAGCATTCGGCAGTGCTGGCAGAGTTAGCAAATCCCAGGGAGGTGTGTGGGATTAGTGTTTTCTTAATGGTGTGGAGGCTGATTGGGAAGAAACATTGATTCTAATGGAAGAGTTTTCTGGAAGGGATCTGGACAGCAGTAGAGCTTGCAGGGCCAGCTGCTTCTGCAGCCACACCAGGGGTTTGGATGGTGTCTGGTGTACTGGGGACCCAACCCAGAGCCTACATCTGTCCTGTCATAGCTAATAGTTAATTGGTCTGTCTCTGAGATGGATGTGAAAATAAAATGGAGCAATTAGACTTTCCTATGGGTCAAAAAAATACAGATGGGGACCTCCAGCTGTGGGTTTTGGTATCTGTTGCATAAAATCTTATCACAGAATCCCAGACCGGTTTGGGTTGGGGGGGCCCAGCCCCACCCCCCCTGCCATCAGCAGGGACACCTTCCACTAGACCAGGTTGCTCAAAGCCTCATCCAACCTGGCTGAGAACACTTCCAGGGAGGAGCAGCCACAGCTTCTCTGGCCAACCTGGGACACTGTCTCACCACCCCCACAGTGAAAAATTCCCTCCTCATATCCAACCGCAATCTCCCCTCTCTCAGTTTCAAACCATTTCCCCTTGTCCTGTCACTCTCTGCCCACGGCAAAAGTCTCTCTCCCTCCTGTTTCTCAGCTCCCTTCAGGTACTGGAAGGTACAGTGAGCTCTCCCCAGAGCCTTCTCTTCTCCAAGCTCAACAAGCCCAGCTCCCTCACCCTTTCCTCAGCAGAGAGGTGCTCCAGCCCTCAGATCATCTCCCTGGCTCTCCTCTGGCCCCGCTCCAACAGCTCCACATCTTGTGTTGGGTAACTTGTCAGACACCACTGTCCTGAAAACAGAACTGAAGGGGTCATGAGCGCTCCGTGTGTTTTAGTGTACTGACAGGCTCCAGAAACAAGGAATCTCTCCGAAAGGGTTGGGGTTTTTTCCTTCTCTTGCCTGTTTTCTGTCTCCCTGCTGCTCTTTTCCCCACGTGTGTTGACAGTGCCGTTAACGCAGCGTGCAGAAGGGGACTTGGAGGAAAGGTGCTGCAGCAGGGGAAGGATCATTCCACTGAAGAGCCTTTTCCTGCTCCGGAGCAGCACATGGCAGACCTGGTACAGCAGCACTTGTTCTGGCACCATGGTTCTAAGGCTGGTGGTGAAGAGGAGAGGTTCCTGCACAGCAGCTGAAGGAAATGCCACGTTATGGGCGACCAGCACCTGAACAGGAGAAACAGGACTGATGGCGCTTCCCGTAATAGAGTGTGTATTTAAAGTTCTGCTTTTATATCTATTGCAGGTGTTGTGTTTACTATAGTGAATGTCAGACACACAGTTAATTACTGTGGTCAGTGATAAATATGGTTGTACAGATAGACACATGAGAGAGTCATTGGTGTTGATGTTCTTCAAGGTGTTTGACCAATGTGAATTTGGACCTGGACGATAGTTTATGTACATTATGTCCAAGTGTCTTTTAAAAATGTACCATTGGATACCTCAAGGGAATAAAGACTCTTAAAAGTGATGAATCTCTCAAATAATACAGATAGAAGAAACTCAGGGCACCACTTCTGGGTTTGACGCCTAGTTTTATTCAGAATCTGTGTTTCTACTGCTCTCATTCCTGATTCTTCTAAAGTCATGCCTGCTGGCCCCTGCTGCTTGGAGGTGCTTCGCTCACGTGAGGAAAGGAAACTTTGCACCCAGGATCGGGGTGGTGCCAGGGACCAGCGACCCAAACAAGGGGTGAGCCCTGGTCGTGGCTACAGGTGCTGCCGAGGGGCTTGCCCGGGGGGTGTGGGTGCCGTCTGGCTCCTGCTCAGCCAGTGTTCGGGTCTGAGCACAAAGGAAGAGGTAAAGGCAGCCCGTGGGCTGGTGCTTTGAGTCAACCAGCAAACTGGGCTTGTCCCCTGCAGAGCAGCTTCTGGTTGTGGAATCCCCTTTTCCACGGAGGCCAGGGAGCCTTTGGTCCCATCACAGCCATCTGGGTGCTCCTGGGCTGCTCAGTGCTGCATGGACACGCCGTGGTTCTCCTGTGCCACGTGCGTACCGTCCAAATATTATTCTGTGTTGATGCTGGTTTTGTGCCCAATTAACCATAAAATCTGTTGTTACAATAGATGAATTAATTTGGAAGAGTTTTTTCAAATAGATTTTTATTCTCTATTTGCAAACGGACACTATTCAAGTGATCAAAGGGGTGTAGGTGATGGGGATGACACCAGGCTCAACACCCCCTGCTGAAAAGCAGATAGTGGTTTGGGTTAAAAAGGGAGCTTTTTGAATGGAGAAATAGATATAGGCTGAGAGAGTTGGGGCTGTTCAGCCTGGAGAAGAGAAGGCTCTGGGGAGATCTTATAGTGGCCTCCCAGTACCTGAAGGGGCTACAAGAAAGCTGGGGAAGGACTTTTCATAATGACAGAACAAGGGGAAACGGGTTTAAACTGAAAGAGGGGAGGTTTAGATTACATATTAGGAAGAAGTTCTTCACTGTGAGTGTGGTGAGACACTGGAACAGGTTGCCCAAGGAAGTTGTTGATACCCCCTCCCTGGAAGTGTTGAAGGCCAGGTTGGATGAGGCTTTGAGCAACCTGGTCTAGTGGAAGGTGTCCCTGCTGATGGCAGGGGGGTTGGAACTGGATGAGCTTTAAGGTCCCTTCCAATCCTAACTGTTCTATGATTCTACGTTCTGTGTTCTTTCACTTGGGTACAATGCACTATTTGTTATTCACTCACTCACCCAGGCATTTTGGAGGAATAGGGACAAGGAAAGGGAGTGTGGAGCGTTTGCTGTCCCTCCTTCCAGCCCTTTCTGCCCAGCGCGGCCGTCACGGCTGGTGGGCAGCTGCAGACAGCGTCCTGCTCTGATCCAGGAGAGCTGGTCAGTCTGCAGTTCCCGGCTGTTCTGGGACGAGGATGTGCTCAGCAATGTGATATTCCTTCCTCCATCCCTCTTCGATTTCCTCCCAGGGACCTTCACTAGCTCAGGAGGCTGCTGGGTCAGACCACGACCAGCTCTTTAAATGGCCAGTTTGCCAGGAAGGAACTTTTTGTCTCTTGAGTGACTTTTGTTGAATTTTTCATTTAATCTTCTATTAATGCTCATTTGTTTCCTGTTGAGAATGTCACCCCAGCATTTACATTGAGCTGTTTTTAACTCGTTGTGTTAACCTTTCGTGTTCCCCTGATGTGCTATGGCTTTGCCTTCCCCGAGTGTTTGTGTGATTGGGGTTTGATTTCCTGGTTGGATGGTGAATTCTCTGTCCTAGCAAAACCAGGACATGCCTTATCCTCACTTCCTTGCTTTCTCCTCGTTGCCAGCATGGTGATATTTTCCATACATGACAATTCAAAACGTGTTAGCAATCAAGGTGCAGTGAGACACAATATCCAATACTTTACTGCAACCAAAATGTATAATTTTTCTTTTTTTTTTCTCTAATTCTGTCAGGAGAGTCGATCAAGTTTCTCTAGAAAGATTTCTTCTGTTGAAATTGTTGTTTATTGCATGCCATTACACTGCCTGCTTCATTTGAGAGATGGGGTTTTGGTTTTTTTTTCTTCTTCTTCTTACAATTTCCT
>NW_010333976.1:23312-23842 GCF_000700745.2 Antrostomus carolinensis
TGCTGAAATAAATACCTGAGCATGTTGCCCAAAGGGTTGTTGTTGAAAGTAGCAGCTCCTAGAGAATAGAAGCTCACTCTAGAAAAACTGTTGAAAAACCCTCAGGAAAATGAAACGCGAGCTGGTTTGAACATCTTTTGCTCTGTGGCAATTTCAACCCCTTGGGAAAGCAGAGGGGAGGGAGTGTGGGGGCTTGTGTAGGGATATCCTGGTACAGCTGAGACAAGCGTGGGCTGCTGCCGTGTGTTCACCTGCTCAGACTATAAAGTCAGAGGTGGAAATTTGCTTCTTCTATTTGTTCCCAAGAAGGTATATCCCAGTATTTCTGGGAATTCGCTTTTTTAAGATGTACTTTGCCCTTTGGTGAGGTCAGGAATAGCAGTTCTTGTCCTTCCTGAGTTTTCCTGGAGGCTGCAGCCATTCCTACTTCCATAGACTGACACCCAGGTCCTTGCATGACGTTTTGGGCACCCGTGGCCATGCAGGCTGCCAGCGCAGAGCTCCCGTGGGTGTAAGTGAGGGTAAAAGGC
>NW_010333976.1:23881-26322 GCF_000700745.2 Antrostomus carolinensis
CCCTGGGATGGGAGCATCCCGCACCGGTCCAGCGCATGAGAAGCTCTTGTCATGCCTTGTTGAAGGGGTTTTGCTTCAGCACAAGCCCTCTTGCCCCAGCTGCTGGGGTTCTCCCATCCCTGGCAGCGTGCTCTGCGGCTGGTTCTGCCTTCCCGGAGGATTTCCAGGGAAAGATGCAGAGAAACAGAGAGAAACCAGTGTTCATAGAATCATCATAGAACGGTTAGGATTGGAAGGGGCCTTAAAGATCACCTAGTTCCAAACCCCCTGACATCAGCAGGGAATAAAGTTATTCTTTAAATTACTTTCCAAGATTTTATAACTTCCTGGACATAAAAGTATTAAAGATCTTCCCCCCAGGACAACCAAAAACTTTTCCTCTCACACAGTGAAGAAGTTCTTCCTAATATCTAATCTAAACCTCCCCTCTTTCAGCTTAAACCCATTTCCCCTTGTTCTGTCATTATGAAAAGTCCTTCCCCAGCTTTCTTGTAGCCCCTTCAGGTACTGGGAGGCCGCTATAAGATCTCTCCGGAGCCTTCTCTTCTCCAGGCTGAACAGCCCCAACTCTCTCAGCCTGTCCTCACAGGAGAGAGGGAGCTGGGCAGCGGCTGTGGTGTTGGGTGGGATGCTGAGCGCCCACCCAGCTGCATCTCTGCTGGGACAAGATGCTTTTTCCTGGAGCAGCACTGGGGCTTTTGGCCGCCTGGGCTCAGCCTTGCAGCAGCTTCACAGCAAATGCCGCCCGGCAGCGCGTTTAATCAGCCTTCATGGTGTGCTGGGGCTGAAATTCAGTTATTGCCTCGCATTCAGCCAGGGTTGAGAAAATGTTCCGAGGCACTTATGTTTGAGACTGAATGGATTGAAGCCTCCACTTGTATGGATGATGTTTTCTTGGCACAGAGCTCGGGTGCCCAATTCAGTACGAAACGCTGTTTTGCTACATTTTTAAGCCTGTGTAAATTGGTGCTGCTTTTTTTGCAGCCATATGCTCCACCACAAGATGCTGGCTCCGTCCTCCTCAGTCTGTTTAAATACACTTTCCACTAGTGTTTTTGTCTTCTGCAAAAGCACTTTAATATTTCTGTTTACTCTTTTGGAGACAAAAATCAATATTTGTTAGATGCAATTATGGAGAATGATGGATGTGCTGTCAGTGGGATGAGAGTATGAAAAATAATATTATGGCACAGGCCTGCGCTTAATAAAAGCAGAGAAGAGATACAAACAAGCTGGCCTGAAAAATCCCATCCCAAACCAGGAGCTCTGGGATAAACAGGAAGCTTTTCAAGTGTTGGTTTAAATTGAAGTTGATTGCCTGCTTCAGGGCACGGACTGAGGATTTGCTTCAGTGGGAGTTGGATGTGCCTGGGGTGTGTTTGTGCCCCTTGGGTTGGTGTTGGTGACTGTCCTTGCACGTGGCTCTGCAGATCCACCACGTCCATCCTCTGCAGCACGACGTTGCTGCCTGCCAGCCTGTTCATATTCTTTCATTTTCCTTCGGTTTTAGTCTTGGCTGAATTCTAGATGAGTTGGAGGGTTGTGGTTTGTCTCATGGAGACAGGCAGCGCTTCCCAGGCCCCTTGACAGCCCTTTGGGGGTGTTACCTGTCGGATCTCCTCCACCTTCTGCTTTTGGTCTGTTTGGTGATGCCCACTCGTGGGGATGAGTGCTGATCCCTCTTCCAACCCTCACTCATAGGGAGGATGTGAGAAGCTCCCATCATTTTTAATATATGTATATATATATACCCACACATACACATATATATATGTATACACAGATATAAGCAATGCTGCTTGTTGTGTATTTTGGTGACATTTTCTGCTGGTTTTAACAATGAGACAGGCTTGCTTCCCGCGTGCTCCTCCCAGGCTGTGGAACCACTGGCAGCCTCGTGTGCCAGGGCAGGATATCAGTCCCAGGTGCTGGAGGGGAAAACGTGAGCTGGGAGATGGCAAACAGGGAAGTCCCTGTTTTGCAGGGAATACACAGCCTGGCAGTAACGGCCTCAGCTGGTCCCTGGGCGGGAGGCCGGGGAGGATGGATGGGGAAGTGCTGGGCAGTGGGTCAGCAGACACGGCTCCATGTGATGCTTGGGTGAGAGCTGTCCTGTGAGCCTGCAGAGTGGGGACAAGCAGCAGGTGAACACACCAACTGAGGAATATTGTGCTCTCTGGCTGTATAGAATAGAATCAGAGAATCCCAGAATTGTTTTGGTTGGAAAAGCCCTTTAAGCTCATTGAGTCCAACCATGAACCCAACACTGACAACTCCCCGACTAACCCATGTCATTCAGAACCTCATCTACCCATCTGTTAAATCCCCCCAGGGAAGGTGACTCCACCACCTCCCTGGGCAGACTGTTCCAATGCTTGAGAACACTTTGGGTGAAGAAGTTCTTCCTCAGATCCAAACTAAACCTCCCCTGGAGCAAGTTT
>NW_010333976.1:26689-27940 GCF_000700745.2 Antrostomus carolinensis
CCGGAGATTCACATTTATGAAGCTGCTGGTTTTACCTAATAGATACTTTTTTCTCCTTATTCCTACACTGCCTTGTAGGTCTTACCAAGAAGTGAATCTCAAAACGTGATTTCACAAAGTAAATGAAAGCAGTGAGGAAACAGCGTCCCGGGAATTGGGCTGCTTGGCAGTGCTGGGTTTATGGTTGGACTCGATGACTGTGATGGTCTTTTCCAACCAAACTAATCTATGAATGGGAAGCACCCGAGGTGTTGGCTTTTCTGACCTGTGACAGTGAATGCAAGTGACGAGGAGAGGAAAGAAATACAGATGGATGTTTGTATTGCTTAGGCACTTCCCCAAGAGCAGGAGACCAAAGTACCTAACGTGTGATCTCAGGCGGGTTCTCCTGCCCGCACAGCCAGCGTTTCATCTGGTGATACTGGGAGGGTTCATGTGATCCGAGGCTCTGGGCAACCAGGTGTGAAAAATTCTCCTTTTTTTGCTTGAAAACCAGCAGAAATCCCCCACCCACCCTTGGAGGGGCCCCTGTGGCTCCCACCATCCCGAGGTCCCACTGCCAGCAGGGACAGAGTGTTCTCAGCCCAGCTGTGTCTTCGTGGGACCTGAATACTTCACAGTGCCAGTTTGGTTGCTGTGAATAGATTTTATTTTTTTTTCCCCCTTCTCTGTGTTCAAGGTTAAACTTCCCACTACAGAGAATCAGTTGGTAAAAGACAAAGGACGCTGATCGGTAGGGGTAGGAGAAGATACATTTTACAAAGGTTTTCAGCTGCAGCACCTGAAGATAGATCAATATTTTCTATTTGCCTTAGCACTAAGCTTATTTTCCTTCTTCGCTGAAGAGATACTCACTTGTGCCTTCTACCAAAAAATTAAACTGTTCTCTCCTGATAAATGGCAAGACAAACAATAGCACCTTCCAGGAGCTGCTTTATCGTGCAGAAATACATCAGTCCTCTCCATAAACAGAAAAAGCCACCTCTGGCTCTAAACTTGGAGAGCCTGTGCTGGACCCAGGCGCCGGCCGGGCAGTCGGTGTGTGCCGGAGCTCGGTGCGGGTGCGTACGGCCCCAGGGGGACAGTGTCACCCTATGCTGTGCAGCGCCAGGACCTGCTCCAGGTTCCTGACAGGTCTGATGTTTGCAGAGATTCGGTGGGATTTGGGGGGGGAGGGAATATCAGTTCATCCCTGGTCCCTGTGCTGCTCGCGTTTATACGTGTGGTGGTTTCACTGGGCTGCAGCCAAAC
>NW_010333977.1:0-4275 GCF_000700745.2 Antrostomus carolinensis
TGGCTGCCAGCCCAGTGAAACCAGCACAACTCAAAGAACAAAACATGCCCTTGCACGTGCTCCTCCTGTTCAGGGCCAGGACAAGGCAGCGTGTGCACACGCACTCACACAGATGGAGACACACGACTGAAATGAAAGCTAGAAGCTGCTGGTGGGAAATGCAGCACAAGAGTTTAGATGTAAGCCCTATTTTATTGTGCAGCAAGTGATGGTTCTGCCCCATGTTGACATTCACTGGAGGGGTCGGAACTTGTTCCTCCAGCAGAGCACACAAGAGGTGACCACCCTGAGTAGGAGAGCAAGGTGTACTTCCAGCAGCGAGACCAGAGGTTCACACAGTCCCTGTGCTAAGCCAGCTCTACCTTTTTGGGAGGCAGGGAGGGAAAGGGGGGAGGAGAGAAACACTTTGGTAAGTTAAGAGGATGAAAAGTCTATTTATATTTTTTAATTAACCATGTTCTACAGTGTTATTAAGCAGCAATCAAAGATGCAGATGGTACTGATTTGATTGGCAAGAGGTGCACTGTGCTGAATATTAAGGAACTCTGCCCCTATAAATAGATCTAATCACCATCTGAAAGCTGGGAGGCAGTGATGAGAAAGCATTAATAAGAGCATAATTAGTCCCCGTAGCAGGCTGCACTCTGCCAGGATGCTCATCTTGCTAGACATCTCCTACAGTAGCATCCTCAGACTCTGTCGCAGACGTTATTGCCCTAGATCTCAAGATCTCTAGTAGCTATTTTAGACCAAGCTATGAAGAGTGGGGTTTCTCCATCTTTGGAGGGCCTGGCACCAGTTAGGATTTTATTTCTCAGTACTATTTCAGGAGCAAAAGAATTGCTGCTGTCCCACTTTACCCACTTTCAATGAGTGAATTAAACTGGGCAGCTGGAGCTCCCCAGGCACAGAGACTGGCAAGGAGTGCAGGAAAGTGAGAAGCTGTGGCTCTCCCTCCCTTTCAGAGTAGCAGGAGCATAATCAGGGCCAGCCCTACATCACAAAGTTAACCTGGCCACAGCTGTAAAAGCCATTTCTGCTCCTCTGCTCCAGCTTTAGGAAGAGAGATACTTACAGGATCTCATCAACCTCATACTTGCAGCCTGTCCTTACAGTATAGCACTACCTCAGAAAGTCCATGTAGGAAATGACTCCTACAAGGCACCTCCTGTAATTCCCAAAGTCTCTCATTGATATGGGGCTGCCAAGACCTTTTCCAAAGGAGTCAGCTTCCCACATCACACCACAGCCCAGCAGGAACAGCAGAGCACTGAGGAACCTGACCTGATACTCAGCAGGACTTGGAGACAACACTGCACATCCTGGCCTTGTGGGCTAATATCCTGCTTGGAAATGGCAGGAGTGGATCCATCAGGAAGAATTTCTTTGCTGAAAGGGTTCTGAGGCATTGGAAGGGGTTGCCCAGGGCAGTGGTGGAGTCCCCATCCCTGGAGGGATTGGACAGTCCTGTAGACATAGTGCTGAGGGACATGGGTTAGTCATAGGGGACTGGTCAGTGTTGGGTTCATGGCTGGACCTGATGATCTTAAAGGGCTTTTCCAATCGAGGCAGTTCTGGGATTGTGTTTGGTTCAGAAAAATGAGGCTCTGCTCAATCTTACTATCAGACCACAGCACCAAATGCTCCAAAAAAACCCCATTTTCCTAAAGAAAAAAAAAATCCAGTTATTTTTTCTGTCTAACTTTCTGATGCAAATTCACCTCAGTCTCCTGCAGAGTGACCTGAGCTGCAGATCTGCCCATCGCCACCTCTCGCTGCCACAAACCCCAACTAGCAGCGTCCTGGTTTTCACCTCCACATTCAGTACCTCTTGCTCCAACGCTCTGGAGTTTTACAGCACCCACACCCCTCACACACCATGTTACAACACATCCTGAAATATTTAACCAAGCCAACAGCCAAATCAAACTGGTAACCAAACCAGTTCCTGCTCGTTTGAAACATTCAGAAGCAAGGGGGGTGCTTGCACTTCTGCAAGGTGACAGGAAGGGAACTCATTCACTGGAAAGAAGTGTTTTCAAGCCTGCTCACATTTTCTAGAAGGAATATCCCTCCGGGGTGGCCTGGATGACAGCTGACAAAAAGCTGAGTCAAAAGAATGACAGCTGGGGAAATCAATACCCCACGGAACAAACTGCTGGATGGACTATTTCCTGGCAAAGATGATCTTGTGAAGTGGTCTAAGCTATCGAGCTGGTTAGCTATAGAAACTGCTTTTTGAGTGATAAAAATGATTCCCTTCGAGCTCAAACCCCACAGCCACAGGAAACATTGCCATTTCAGACATCATAATCTTCTTCCTCTGCACACTATCTTTAATCTTAAATAAATAAATAAATAAAGAATCTGCCTTGGGTTCAGGGTTATCTCAGTACTATTTTCCCCCAGCCTTCACTTTCTACCCTTCTCTTTTACCACTCAGGCTGAGCATGCAGTGAGTATAGTTACCTGGTATTACTACCACCCAGAAGCCAGACTGCAGAGTAGTTCCCAGGGATTATCTGCTTTCCTGTTCTCTTGGCAATGAACTCTTGAGTTGAGAGAAGAGAACAGCACTTTTTAATCTGAAGGAATGAAGATTAAACACTCAGTTTAAATATCCAAACTGATAGAAGAAGGGTAGAGGATAAGACTAGCAGCCTGTGCTGCTCCGGGAGTGCCTTCAGGCATGTTTCTGCCCGAGGGCTCTGTGGACATGTGGTTCTCTCCTCCCAGCCAAAGCCTCCCAGGAATACAGAGGTACATTGGGCAGCCTTTGTGACCCAGCTTTACTACTCAGACAAGACAGGGGGGTTGGAACTAGATGATCTTTAAGGTCCCTTCCAATCCTAACCACTCTATGATTCTATGAAATATCAGGAGAACTTATCAGCCCTTAACTAAGCTTCCTAAAAGTCAGTCAGAGGAAGGGACAGTGAGGTGCTCAGAGATCTGGTTTATTAGTGGACAGGTACGGTCGGACTCGATGATCTCAAAGGTCTTTTCCAACCAAATGACTCCATGAGTGGAACATCCCTTGATTCCCCCAGATATCCAACACGCAGAAAGCCTCTGCAAGGACATGCCCAAGTCACTTTGCTTCCAGCCCTCGCCCCTGGCACGAGCAGCACTATCCGCTCTGCTTCCTTTCACCGCGCCAGGAAGGCAGGCTCTGTATTTCAGAGAACTGGCAAGAAACAGGGACAGTTGGAGCTTCTGCCTCATCTCCTCCAGGACAGGTCACTGCAAACCAGCGCCAGCAACACCCGCTGCACAACCTGAATGGAATAAATGGGTCATCTCACGCCAACTCCCAGCTGACATTTGCTTGAATCACACGAAACGCCACCACTGCAGCTGGCACTGTCCCTCAGTCCTCGCTGGAAGCTGCACTGTAAACACCAGCAGGGTTGAGAATTAGCCCCAGGGATGAAAAGTCTCCTCTTCTGAAAACAGGCCTCTGGGGAAATCTAGGTGCTGCCTCACCACTCAATATTTGAACCACACCATTAAAAAAAGATAATAATAATAACAAAAAACCCCCAAACCTCTGTCACCACAAGAGGACTTCTGTCGATGACTAAAATAAATACTAACAATGATCAGCACGGCCGGAGGTGGATTCACAAGGTTCACCACATCCACCAGCTGCCTTTCTTCACGTGCACAGCCAGCTCTAGTAGCCCAGTGGTTTGTTTTTTCACTGCTGGCTGACTCGTTCTTTATTTTGAACAGGGAAAAAAAAATAAATGATACAATAAATGCATTGATCACAGCACCACTTGGGTTCGCTCACAAACACGGACAAGGTGTTTCTAATTTGATAAAGAGTTACATCACCACAGCCACCAGTTTGGGAGTGAGGAACACAGCCTCATGCAACTTCAAAGACAACCCATATTAAAAGTGATTTGCCAGTGCTCCAGGAAGCAAACTGTGTTGATGCACCGATGGACTAGAAGTTTTCTGTAACCTGTGGTGTCCTTTGAATCAGCTGACAGTTAACAGGAACCAGCTGGGACCTGCAACAGTATAAAACCTCTGTAACTCTACTAGGAGCCATTAGCTAAATTTTTGAGTAAAGAAATACATAACCCACAATAGAGATTCTTCTCGGCCTTTATCTTGAACATCTTTTTCTCTTTTTCACCACTCCCTGCAGGCTGCACATTACCAGGCTCCTTGTCCCAGGCTTGACGGGGTCCCGGGCGGGCAGCGCCTGTGCCCGCGGTTTAGCGGTGGCTGACAGTCCGCAGCCCCTCACGGCGCTCCCCG